>NC_073693.1:260658214-260771955 GCF_029784155.1 Uranotaenia lowii
TTTGTCAATTGTTTCCAATTTTGTAAATTTGGTCTCAATTTATTTATTTTTGTCAATTTTGTCTATTTTGTATATTTTTTTATTTTTCTCATTTTTTTATCGAAATATGTTAGTATTAAACTTTATAAGAAATACTATCAAATGAAAGATATAAAATTATAGACAAATAGATTAATAATTTTAATTATGATGAAATTATCGAATTGAATTGAAAAACGATTATATGTCAGTTTATTCATAGGAAAAGAACATTTGAAACGGCAAGTGGAATTTAATGATGCAAAAACTTATACTCGACAATATTTAAAATATTTATTTTTGATTTTTGTCTTTAACTTGTCAGGATACATGCTACTGCTAGATGAGTTGATCCCATTATTGCATTATTTTTTCCAATAAGATTCTATTTTCCCTACCCAGCATGAGAGCAGCAGTGGTATCATTTTTATCAAAAGGGCGTGCGGCCAAATGTTAACAAATCGAATAATCAGCTGGGTGAAAAAGTACCGTTTGAAGACCTACATTTCAAACCTAATTACTTTCAACGCGATTTTCTCGAAACAGCTTTCGCCCTTTACTAAAATGAATCAACATAGAAATCAATGTTTTTAGCATACCTTTCAGGGGCATTCTTACTTGTATACTAGTAAGAATGCCCCTGAAATATATGCTAAAATTTTGTCATTTCGTCATTTTTATCACTTTTGTCAATTTTGGTAATTTTTTTTCAATTTTTTATTTTTTTTTTGTCGATTCTGTATAATCAAGTTTTTCAATTTTCTGTTTCATCAATATTGAAAATATATTTTATCTATTTTGTTTATTCAATTTTGTCAATCTTGTCAATTTGGCCAAAATGGTCAATTTGAACAGATTTTTCTGTTTCATCAATGTGACCTAGATGTTCTGTCAATTTGGTCAATTTTTTCAATTATCTCATTTTTTTTTATTATGCCAATTTTTCAATTTTGTTAACTTTGTCAATTTATTTCAATTTTATCAATTAGGTCAAATTGATGAAACAGAAAAAAAAACTGTCCAAATTGACTATTTTGGCCACATTGACAAAATTGAATAAACAAAATTGACAAAATTGATAAAACATATTGTCAATATTGATGAAACAATTGAAAAAAAATACAAAACTGACAAAAGTGATAAAAATGACAGAAATGACAAAATTCTAGCATACCTTTCATAAAGAGCCTATAGTAAACAAAGAGACGAAATGTCACGATTGGAATTTTTGATTATCTGTCAGTGTCAATCCAATCGAGCAAAAACAAGCAGTCTTCAAGGCAGCCCTACAGCGCTCCTGAAAGAGCTCTGCAAAATCGAGACTGGCTTTCACTAGAATCAAGAACTACGCGGTATGGTGGTAACGACCCTTTACGGTCTGCAAAAATTAGCTTCCTACGATTTTATACGCTTTTTGACTTCAATGTATGTATTATACATGCAGGTAAAATCCAAAATATGATCGCTAATAACCAAAGCAGCCTTGCCTACTAGCGACACGTCGCATACGTCGCGACGTTGAAAATCATAACGACGCATCGCGAGTTTCCTAGGCGACTTGAAGCATGCGAACGATGGCCTAAAGAAAATTAACAGTAAATAACGTAAACAACATTTGTGTACTATATTGAAATCGCCTACTGGACTGAAAAAAAGAATAACAAACCTGCGAATGACAGAAATATCGCTAGTAAAAAAGTGTCGCTAGTAAAACTGTCGCTATTCGGTTTGGTGCTATACACATAATATTATGCATGCAGGAGAAATCCAAAATATGAGCGCTAATAATCATGGCAGCTTTGCCTACTAGCGACACGCCGCATACGTCGCGACGTTGAAAATGATAACGACGCAGCGCTAGTTTCCTTGGAGACTTGAAGCATGCTATTGATTGCCTGAGGAAAATGTACAGTAAATAACAAAAACAATGTTCGAGTACTACGTCGAAATCGCCTACTGGACTGAAGAAAGAAAAACAAACCTGCGAATGACAGGAATCCCGCTAGTAAAAAGCGTCGCTAGTCCTACTGTCGCTATTCGGTTTGGTGCTATTTGTACACTTAATACTATGCTACAACCTTCAAACGACGTATTGAATCTTATCTAAGACACGAATTGAGAAATAATAGTTGAAAAATCATCGCTCGAGCAATTCATTCATGTGACCTTAAATTAAGTTTATCATTAAGACAAATATGTCAGAAGATTTTAGAAGCAACAATAAATAAATATCATTCTATCAGAAAAATTTTAATCTCCCCACCGGGACGGCTTCGGACGACTCCTGAGGTGTCACTCATAAGTGCAAGAGCAAAGCTTCACAAATGTGTGTATTATCACTCTGCTCCTATCGATTACTCTTGCTCCGCTCACAACAAAATTTAAAGAGCGGAGCTGATTGTTACACCGCTCTTGTTGGGCTCTGAAAAGAGTCCGAAGCCTGCCGGGACCCACACCTGAACGAATTTTCGAAACTCAAGGTCAAAAACATTACTCGGGTTTCATTTAGATAAAACTCTTTCTTGGAGTTGCCACGTACAAAATTTAGAAGAAAAAACCTACCTCAACATGTTCTACTGAAATTTTATAATGCATTCATTCAGTTTTTGCTAAATTATCCTATAATAGATCTCAATCAAATCTCCAAAAACTTCAAACCTTGCAAATTTGGCGTTTAAAAAATATCTACAAGCTTCCTGTGCTTTATTAAACTAGACTCATTTACCAACCACATCTAATAATATTTAACCTCAAGTAGAAATTTGTGACTTTTACACTATAATATACGTCTTTGAAAATCTACACTCGAAAACGTTTATCAAAAATATTCATTTCTCGACTGCAATAAGAACACATAATACTCGCCACTTAAATCAATTACAACGATGTCGATCTTAAACTAGCTTAGGTCAGAAAAGAATTTCTTTCATTGGTTTAACAAAATATAACTCCTTACCAAACGAATTGAAAGAAACCAATTCTTGTTCCATGTGCAAAAACAAACTACTCCAAATATTCAAAATTAAATTAAGTCGTTAAAGAAAGTCGAACAAAGCTTAAGTACCTATTTTAGAATTTTTGTGGAAATAATTTATTTTTAATCTAAGTAAAATATTAAAATCTTGTTAATTAATTTTTGTGAACTTGTTTTGTTGTTGCTGTAAAGCAGCGGTCGGGGAACCGGGGTAAATTACCCCAAATGGGGTAAAAGTGATATTCTTGGGGGTAACAGTGAATATACATATGCAGAAGTGAATATTTCTTCCTGAGTCATTCAAATAACATGCTTTGAGAGCTCGGTGTTTACGGACACTTTTTTTTTTGCTCTTTGTAATGGGGTAATATCAACTTAAATAATAATGTTTTGGGGTAATGATTCAAAAAGTTCCCCGACCCCTGCTGTAAAGAATGGTAAAATATAGCTCTAACATGAATCTCTTCAAAGGAAATCTCTTCCATTGAGATTCATGGTGTAAGTTAGTTTAATTAGTATCGTCACATTTCCTTGCACTAAATTAAATATTATTGCGTTTTCAGCATGAACACAGATTTTTTACGATTTTTTAAAGTTAGCTATCTTAGAAACTTTAATGTAAAAGATGGGAAAAATGTAAATCGACAAAAAAATCTGAAAAATGCCTAAAACTACCTCAACTTTGCATTCATTGTTTTTATTTCTTCACTGCGCCTGAGACTGAGACAAGAAAAGTGGTGATTTTTTTTTATTTTTATAGTCACAATCTTTAAAAATAAAAAAAAACTATTTTTGTGTGCAAATTGCAACTCTTAACTGCAGCTCATAGATTAACAACACAGATTTGTTAGCTTTGGAAAGCTAATCTCTAGCTTATTTGGCTAAAACCTATTTTTCATAAGTTTGTCCTTCGACTTCGAACAACAGAATCATGAATGTTGCAATGCCAAAATTGGGATTTTTAAGTAAAAATTTTTTTCTTTCCAAGTTCCGGGATAGCGCTCAAAACTTCCTTTGGACCCCTCAATATTTCTACATCCATGGATAGATTTATTCTAGACAATTAAAAGTGCCTATTATAAAATCAGCGCGATAAATGAAACCTATCAGAAGTTATAAGCATTTTAAAAAGAGCTCTATATCGGGACTTTTTTCATTCTGGTCACACATTGTGTATTTTTGATTTTCCTAAAAGTGATTTACAAATTTGGGATGGATTAGGGGTAAAAAAATCAATGTTAGGTTCAGATCCGCTGTAAGGAAGTGTATCGAATGTACAACTTTATCGTCTTTGGGCACAGTTAACGATTGATCGCAGCGGAATATGTAAATCAAAGTTTCTACAATGTACACTGAAATTAATTTATGACATGATAGAGCAAACAACCAAATTACTTCTGTCTGTCAACAGCGTGAAAACGATTGACAATCCAGCATCCAGCAGCAGAAGATGATAGTCAGCTCAGTCACCCACCAATGAGGAGGAAAGGCTTCATGCCATGAAGTTCATGGCAGTACACAACACCGATTCTCACTAACATTCCACCCCCTTGCCACGAGGTTTCTCAAAACCAAACCAAACCGAACCAATCCAGGCGACTTTCCGCCTTGAAACAACTTAATGTCCCATCGGAGACAACCCAACAACTATACGGCATCCTCTTGCTGGCAGCGGGAAAACCATTCCAACAAACCCGGGCGCCCGAAACCCATCTGTCACGGCGCTCGAGCAATCTGTTTTAATTTATTTCACAAATAGATTCACATCGTCAAGCCAATTGTGTTTACATTGGTTTATTATATCACTCCTTGCGGCTTCCCAAACACGCCATCCCACCCCATCCGCGCCATGTTGGTCTTCATGTTCCGAAGGAAAACCCGACTAAATAGCTAACTAGTCAGACCAACATCCCTCACCTGAGCGTGAGTGTCCCCCCCACCCCCTTTGAAGGGAAGGGCGTTAATCCTTGCCCGTCGACATGGCCACCACAAACCTCCTACAAACCTAATACCAGCACAGGTTGTTCGGCTATTGACACAGTCCTTTTGGGGCCAACCTGGTAAATATCTTCGGTTTTATTGAATGATAAATGGCAGAATTATTCATCTTCATTGCAATGGGAAATATGACAAAGGTACCTGCTATACTGAATGGATGAACATTTCAACAATAGCTTTAAGTGAGTCTTTCAGTCGACATGTTTGACCTTTTGGTTTGATCCATTTCAATCCCCGCTTACCAAACCAAAGGTAAAAAGAATGTTAGAGCAAGTTTACTGGTGTTGGGAAAAAGTGGTCTAAATTTGAAAATTTTCTATGCAAAAATTTTTTCAAGACCTTTGTGAATGTAATAGAAATATTGCTATTTTTGCATCATAGCATGCGAAACTACAACACATGTTGTTAAAAAACTTGAAGGCCATACAGTGGGGGGCAAAATAAAGTGTTCTAATTATTTTTTATTGCAATTTCTTTTATTTTTCTGGTTAAAACTCAACTAAACACATCGTAATCATTTTTAAAATATTGTTTATTATGTTCTTTTCAATTTTTGTTAATGTTGCGCTGGTAAAAAAAGAAAGTTCTTCTGATAAAAAAAAAAACAGTTAATTTTCCAAAAAAAACAGGGGCAAAATAAATAAATAAATCAGTACAGCTTCAAATAATTCAAATTCAAGGCAAACAAGAACGATTTAATAATGGGTATGGCCTCCTTCAGCCTTCAACACCTCCTGCAAGCGCTTCGGCATACTTTCAACAAGGTTGTGCAAGTTTTGTGGGTCGAGTTCTTCCCACGCATGATCCAGGGCATAAAAATAAGTATTTTATTTGTCACACCAGTCTTATCTAATCAGAGCATCGAGGATGGCGCACAGATTTTCGATAGGGATCAGATCAGGACTTTGTGGGGGTCATTCAAGGGGTTTGATGCGGCAGGAATGGAAAAATGACCTTGTCAGATTGGCCGTATGCCTCGGATTGTTATCCTGCTGTAAAACGAAGCGCTCTTCGAGGCCCGTCTGGATGAGGGATACCTCGAGGTTTTCCCGCAGGATATTTCAATATGACTCAGCTGTCATGATTCCGAGCATTTTTACCAAATTGCCCACCCCACCCCAAGAAAAGCAACCCAACACCATACCATTACCTCCTCCGTGCTTGAATTTTTCTTGGATATGGCGGTCTTAGAGCTCCTCACCCGACTTGCGCCACATATGATCCCACTTCTTCCGGTTGAATAGCTCGAATTTGGATTCGTCGGCCCACAAAAATGTTTTCCAGTACTCTAGCTGTTTATTGGCATGTTCCTTGGCAAACTGGAGCCGCTTAGCCTTGTTCACCTGGCTGATGAAAGGCCTTCTCACTGCGATCTTGCTATGGTACTCCTTTGTATGGATGCGGCGACGGACAGTACGACGCAATACCGAAAATGGAGCTCTGCCTGTATCTGCCGGATCGTTATTATTGCGTTTTTTTTCACTTCAAGAATGATTTTCTTGTCCGTTCTGGCATCTGCCTTGGGCTTCAGTTCTTTTCCTGGGCGATCCACCACAGATCCGAACGTTTTCATCTTCTTTATGATTTTTGATACCGCTATCTTGCTGATTTCGTAGTGCTTGGCCACTTCCCGGTGCGTTTGACCGTTATTCACATCACGAACAACCAATTTCCGGATGGACAACGGAATGGAACCAGAAATTTATGCGTTCTCCATATTTTCCAACTTATTCGAACGTAGACAACTGTTTGAATACTCCAGAGCCAAGCCAGTTGTTTATGAAACGTCAAAATACACAAAACAAACAAATTCGAGGGGACTCGCGATGGATACTTATGCCGTTTTCGTTTATCTCCACTCGCGCGGGGCAAAACTTTTTCTTAATAAACAAACAGAATCGTTACCCAGGACGATGCAAATATATGGTTGCTATACTCACCCTTATGCTTACCCCCAACACTGACAACTTTTACGGGGTGCAACCGCCTGCTTGAGGTTCAAATCTCGGGCAAAACAAGTGGACTTTTGAATTAATAACCGAACGTAATAACAGCAGTTAGGGCAAAACTCGTGGGTAACGTGGTTGCAACTGCCAATAAACGAAAACACTATTACTATCGAAATTCTATTGATATTTGAGTTGGACACTTTATTTTGCCAATTGTTTTTTTGGAATATTAACTGTTTATTTTTCTTTCAGAAAAACTTTCTTTTTTACTAGCGCAACATTTACAAAAATTGAAAAGAACATAAAAAACAATATTCTAAAAATAATTACGATGTGTTTTCTTTGAATTTTAACCAGAAAAATAAAAGAAATGATGAAAAAAGAATTTGGACATTTTATTTTGCTCCTCACTGTAGATTTTGAAAATGTTCTTGCATGGCAAAATTTTCATAATGTGCTAAAAGTGACAAAATTTCTTCCACTTTTTCTCAACACCAGTGCACTTGCTTTTAGAGTATCCATTTATTTCTAACGTTGGAATTTGTTCAACCAAGAATTATGGAAAAATTAAGAAAACAATGCACAGTGGTGCAGAACATCAATCTAGCTGTACTGAATATATAGTCCAGGGATGAAGAGATAGACTTTGATTTCTTCAGCCACATTGTTCAGTATGTATTACAAGGTGTATATTCTGGTAAAATTTTATTTAGCCAAGGGGTCCACTGATACCAAGAAAAAAATGCTAAGTTTTCTGCTACTCTGCTAAGCCGAAGACACCAAATGTCAATTTGGCATAGAAAAACAATCAATTCAACTGATTCAACTGATCCCATTAATGGTGAATACTACGGATTTGAACTTTATTTTTCAGCAAAATAATGTCATGATTCATGTCCTTAAGAAGACTTTGGATAAGTTTTCCAGATCCTAATCCAAATATAAATCCTATTTGGAATCTTAGGAAATCTTTGCCAGATGTATCTAAATTGATAATTACCAATAATTGATCTATTAGCTGCAAACATACGAGAGAAACGAAAAAACTTTTGATTAACAATTTTTTTAAGTCGGATGAAGCATAAAGCTATGGATAATCCAATTGACTGAATGCCAACTCAAACAGCTCTGAAGTGTAAAATACCGTCAAACGGGGCAACATGCAACAGAAGGGTTAGATGCAACATTTGTATACCACAACACTCATTCAACTTTTATTTCAATATACTGTAATGAAGTTATCATTGAATGATAGTATATTAATGATGACATAGTTTTTAACATCCTGAAAGAGTTTTTAAAAGTATCTGATTCTCATAAAAAATTTAAAAAAATCGAGCAATAAATATACAAATTTTTCCATTTTTCGATGCCGTAAAAAACATTACCCAGTATGACAAATTGGCTTAATGATATGACCTACAAACTTAATATTGCTTTCATTATCCTATACCAACACTGTTGGAGTAAAAATATTTTTCGGACTATCACAAATTTTTTTTCAAATAATTTTTTTTTAATTCACTTACCAGTCTGGGGCAATAGGCAACAAAACGAAAATCAGAACTAAACCTCATAAATCTCGTTTCTTTATGCTGGGAAATGATTATTTTGCATAATGTGTTTGTTAAAATTCAAATTTCATCCATCCTAAGATTTATTTTCCTGATTTAAGCAGTAGAATATTCGTAGTATTTTTTTTACCCCTAAATGTATGCATCAAATTTACACTTTGCCCTTAAAAAAATTGTTGATAGAAAAATTTAAAATTTAATTCAAACAAATCAAAAAAATTACTGCAATTGGTGCTTTATGCGTTATGACATCACAAATGTATCAAAAACTATAAATTTTCAAACGTTTTCATTTGATTTTTCATTAATAATAGAGTTTGTTGCAACTTACCCCTTTTTCTTAGTAGGGTGAAAATCGCATGTTTTTGAAAATTTAAAAATAACTGGTAAAACCAATAATTTTTCAGACTACGTCAATTTGGTGTCCCATCAATCTTAAAACTTTTGATGTACAAGAGGAATGATTATCTGTAAATATAAAGAATTTAGAAGCCATTGAAGTTGAAAAATGTTGCATGTTGCCCCAGTTGACGGTACTTGATTTGACTAAATTTGCTTTATATATGATTTGATAAAGGTTGTTCAAATAACAGAAATAAGCGACCGTGAATTTTTAAGAAAAGTGAGCTCTAGATGGTTAACTTCCACGATCTTATTAATCATTAACCCTTTGATGCATAGTGTTGTTTCAAAACAACACGAAATAAATTCCAAAAAACACAAAAATTATTTTTGTGATAATTCTGAATAAGCACATTGTATTTTTATAACGAGATGTCGAAGGAAGTGAACAGTGAACGAAAAAATGCAAAAATATTTTTTTTACTTGACTACTTTTCAAGAATCGCAGTTATTTTTCAGATTTAGAAATTCAATCAATTTTTTTAATCTTAATCAATCATAATTATGTTCATGCACCTAATGAACAATGTTTGAAAGAAATGTTCAAAATCGTTTTGGAATAAATCAACTATTTCAAAAATTACTTTTTAACTTTGATGGACCCTAACGGAGGTTGCCAGATTGCCCGGATATTTAATTTAAAATTTGGTAACAGTTTGGCCCGGCCGGGTTGCCGGAGTTTCATTGAAAAATGCCCGGATTTTCCTGGATTTATTTGATTTATTAATATTTTTGACAAATTGAACAAAAAATAGTAATTTGTGGTTTTTTGGAAGCCTAAAATACGATTTAAAATCCGTCAAGAGTTTTGACATAATTTTTTTTTTTAAATTTTTTATTCTTGATTTTTGTTGAGAAATTTGTGGGTTTTAACAAAATGTGCGATATTGCCAGGATTTATGGTCGTCAAATTGGAAATCAAATGCAAGGATTTTGCCAGGTTTTTATATAAGATAGCCTGGATTTGTCCGGCCCGGATACGTGCTGAAAAAGTTCTGGCAACCATAGCCATAACTTTAAAAAGACTCAAAATATAAGCTGCAAACCTGTTCAGTTGTGTTATTCGAATTGAAATGTTAGTATTGCACTGACTCTATAATTGTCATTCTCATTTTAAAAAAAAGTCATGCATTAAAGGGTGATGGCGTCAAGTCTTAGTAATGAGAGACTGAATAACCAAGACTGTCAAACTCATTGTGCTGTTTCAAAAACGATCGTAGCTGGTAAGTATTGAAAATCAAAAGCAAAAAAATTTAAACCAGCAATAGGAGAATTGAGGGTAAAAGATTTTTCTTCAGTTTTGTTTAGAAGATTCTTCTTTAACTCGTAAAAAATTTACTAGATTGAATATCCAGTAAATTCGACAATAGTTTTGAAAAGAGGACCGTTCTTAGCCAGTAATGAATATACAAACAAGAACACTTAAAGAAATGCAAAACGAAAGAAAAAACGTTGAATATATTTAATTTATTGATGAAGTCTTGCATTTTTTTCAAATATTGAATTTAAATTCAAATTCAATATTTCAAACTATTTAAACTTCAAAAAATTAATGGAACTAATGTGTCAAATTTGTAATAAGTATTAAGTATCAGATCTATTTTTTTTATTTATCTGATATCAGATACTGATTTAGTGCTCTACCAACTTTGATGTCTTCGACATCGTTGTAAAAAGATACGTTAAAAATATCGTTTTTCGAAACTGACACGTTGTAGGTTTGATAAAATAGTTCGCTGTCTTCGAAACAAAGTTCTGTTCTTTCCATGAGATTTACCTATTGTTTGTAGAATTCAACAAAAATATGTATTTTGTTTATTTAAACAACTTAAATGTTTTGAGGATTTTTAAATTACAACAAAAAGTTATGATTTAAAACTGGTTTTCAAATATAATTTCCATATTTTACACTGTAACTCAAAAGATAAATGTTTTATAAACTCGACGTTCAAGACAAAGTTTCATAAATTTGCATTTTAAATAAATTTTTCGAACCAGCAAAGAGATTGGACCAATTATAGAGGTTTCAATCAGAAAGCTCATAACATATTCTTATAAAACTCATTTTACTGTGAAACTTCTACGAAGACACTTAGAAGATTGAATGTTAAACAAAAAAGTTATAAGCTACGATATTAAGCTGCTCACATTTTTGACCACTGTGCACTAGACCGCTTCAAGCTTTGTATGAAAATTTCAAATTCTTAAATTTGTACACCTCCCATAACATTTTTTGGTTGTTTTTGCTGCCAGAAATAGCAATAAAAATTATGGAAGCGATCCATTCAGTCCTGAATTAGCGCAACGAGTTTTAATTTTGTTTGGAAATTTGTATGGGAAAACAGAATTTTTCATTCAAATTCGCCAGAGATGTACTGAAAGTTCCAAAAAATTTAACTTTGGATGAAAAATATTCCTTGATTTTTGCAGTACTATTCATTTGAACAAAACAAAAACCTAACTTATACCCCAGAAAAGTAATTCGGTGTTATTAAAAAAAATATTTTTCGAAATATTTTTTTTTAATTTTTCCTTTTTTTCTGCTTATTTGCAAGCTGTGTAACCGTAGGATGGAAATAAAAAATCTCAAAAAACTGCTTTGCATTGTCAGAAAATTTATTGATTTATATAACCTTTGCAAAAACATTTCATGCTATCATTAACAACTCTAGCAAGCGTAGGGCCGTTCAAATATTACGTAACGCAATTTTCGGTCATTTTCGACCCCCCACCCCCCCACGTAACACATTTATACCAGATTTTCTATCAAAAATTCACAAGCCGTAACAAAGTGCTCAACCCCCCCCCCCCCCCCTAAATGCGTTACGTAATATTTGAATGGTCCCCATAATCCGCAATTTTTAAATACTTTTCAATGGATTCAGATTTTGTATTTCAAAACGGTTATAACTTTTTTCATGAAATTCTTAGCTGCTTAGCATATTAGCAAGAAATGAAGCTTAAGAATAGTCAAAATCAAAAATCAAAGACCGACTTCATTTCAAGCTTTTTTGAATTTTCTGGATGATTTAATGTGCAAAAATTTCTTTTTCTATACAAATTTCCATACAAAATCGAAACACATTTTTGAGGATTTTTTTTCATCTAGAATAGAATATCATCAAAAAACCATTTGATACATCTTTTAAGATTACACTTGAATAATACAATTTAAATCTATAGTATAAAAAAGCTAAGAAAAATGCTAATTTTTGGGGTGAAAATAATAAATTAGCAATATCAAATTGGCACCTGCTTTGAACTCTTGAAATCTTGGATAAACGAAAGACCCATTCTTAAAGAAGATCTTATGCATTTTACACATCTGGTTAAAATAATCGACTCTAATGATGAAGCGCATTTGAAAAGATGAAATAAAAAGAACTTCCAAAAGTCGCTTTCGTTTTTTCTTAAAAAATCGACAGAATAATCGACCGAATATTCCTTTCAACGAATTGTTGAAAAGGTCAATATTAGATATTCGGCATTCGCCGAATCCTACTATTCGGTTCATCTCTAGTCGTGATACCGTAAAACGGGGTAATTTTGACCATCAATAATTTTTTCCACGTTATCATCAATAACTTAGTCTATAGTTTGAATTTTTGAAAACTTTTTCTACGTTTGAAAGCCTGTTAATTGAGTAACAAATAGACAAAATTTGGTTTGTATTCGAAATTGTTTTATGTTAGTAAAAGTGCAATTTCAAAATCTTAAAATATCTATTTTTTACAAAGCTCGCCAATAAACAGCTCTCCTAATGATATCAAAAAGTATTTTGAAGCAAACGGGTGGTTGAACGTGAAAGAACAACTTTTATTCCCTGTATGTGTGGGGGAGAGTGGGGATACTTGATCCCCTTTTCTTATTTTCACCATATCTTTTTGGAAAAAATTAGCAACTCGCCGTCTTCCACATTTTCTGACAGCTTGTAACTTCAAGTTTCTATGCTCCAAAAATTAGAACGATACTTGAACCCGTTGATGAACTAGAAGCATTTTCGTGGAGTAAAAAATTGCGATTTTTCTGAAGTTAGGGGAGACTTGATCCCCTATTGAAGAAGACTTGATCCTTTATTCAGAAAGCCCTAATCCTTGTATAAAAATCAATCAAAACCCCAAGATAGAGTGCTAATTGACTATTTTGGTCATGTTTGTTCTCATTTAACAATTTATAGCAGACATTAGAAGAAAATTCTATAACTTTGTCTCAACGCTAATAACATTGCATACTTCAAGGCGCTATTTTTTATAATTAAGAGAAAATTACTTATTTTTGCTCTTTTCTTCAGACAATTTTTTGATAAATATTAGTTTTTGGATAAATATTAGTAATTTCGCAATCAGCAATCATAACGATCAATTCAGAAGAAGAATATGCCGTTTGGAAGGGGGATCAATTGTACCTAACTCTAGGGGATCAATTAATTGTACCCATAATCAACATTTTAGAAAACTTTTTCTGAAAAAAGTTGAGAGTTTTCCATTGCCTTGAAAATATGGTATTATGAAGTTCATTTTACGCTCGAACGATTGATACATTGGAACAAATGTTTTTTCACAATTTTCCCATGTAAGGAACATTTTAAATTGATGAAAAAAGATCTTCAAGTTACAATTTGTGAAATTTTTCAAACAAAGTTCAATTACTCAAACAATTATTTTGTTAAAATTTTATTGACTACAAGCATTATTATTTTGCTCATTTTGGCACATTTTTCTAGAACATTTAATCTTTGTAAGACATTCCAGTTTCGAGATATAGCTAAGGAATCAAGTATCCCCAGGGATCAAGTATCCTCATTCTCCCCTATAGTTAAAATGCTATTTTTATAGTCATTTAGTGATAAATTTTTGATATTTAAAAAGAAAGAACATTTAACAAGAGTAAGCCCTTATTGGACAAATGGATAGGAATCCTATCAAATGATTAATTTTGAAGAAAAAAATAAAATAGAAATAGTGGGAGGACCTAGGAGAATTTTGAAGCTAAAACTATTTAGCAATTATACTAATTTTTGCCCCTAGATGTTTGCACCATCATTGTTTTTTCCCATTAGAAATGTTTTTAGAATAAAACGTTTAAAAGCAAGATAAAATTGATAAATTAGAATATGTAAACAATTATGATGGTGTTTTGTATCCTTTATGATCAAGAAAACTCGTTAAAACCGTAAAATTGGTGATCAATGTAGCCCCAAAGTATCAATTCCTGAACAGCGAAGAAATCGATATTCAAATCAAATTGAAAGTAGTCCAATAAATTTCTGCAAGCATGTTTTACGTTTCTAGGAGTCCAGTACTGGTTTTAAAAATATGAAACATGCCACATTCCCCTTAGTAGGAAAAATAATCAAAAAATATTTTTTAAAAAAGTGATCAATATTACCCCGGATTACGGTGCCTACTTCCAAAGCAAGTTTTAGTCCAGGAAACATTATCCTAGCCAAATGTTACCAACATCCTTTCAATGAGAAAAAAATAATTTGATACTTGCAGATTCTTCCCTCAAAAGAAAGATCATACAACGAAGCATCAATAAATTATCAAACCAATTATCCCCTACGAAAAGTTTTCCGAGGCAAAAGCAACGCCGGAAACCTGCGGAATGTTCTCTTAAACACTTACCGTCTTGAACATATTTCTTCGTTTTTTTTTTAACTTCTTTCGCAGAGACCACTTACCTACCCTACCTATCTATTGCTGCTACAGTCTTTTGGCTCTAGCTGCAATTAATGTGCATCATCTTCGCTCCCTGCGGTAACCCAGTGGTGAATGCAATTTGCTCTAGCTGCAACTTTTCGCCATTTTCGTCCGGGGCTGAGTTTTCCGCGCGCGCGTCTTCCGTTTTGGTCGTCTTTTCTGCCGACATTCTGGAACTCCGGGAAAACCCGGATGATGTGCACGTTCAGGTGACCATTAAACTAATTAAATAAATAACGAACAGTACGTAGTCGTTTTTCCCCGCATCGAGAGGAGTCCGGAAGACTTTGAGATTTTCCTGGATAGTGTTTTAGTTTTGTTTTTTTTTTTAATGTTTTCCTTTTTATTCGAGCGTGTTTGCACTGATGAGTTTTTTTTTTTTTTTTTTTTGCCAGGAATTTACCACAATGTGGCATTCTTCCCTACACTGATGAGTGTGTAGCAAGCTCAGTACGGTATCTATTTAAACCCACTTGTTGGGATGGCGATAGTCTTGTGCTTTGCCCGTGGTTGGTTTGGCTTTTCGCATTTTCCGGAAGATCTACGACTAGTTATGCCCTCAGTTTGGCTTTTGGTGGTTTTCTCGGCAGTTGCAGTGCAATCCAGGTGAAATATGGATGCGGAACTGTGGAAGTAAATTCACTCGGAATAATTAACTTAAATTGCTTGGCAGGCACTAATTAGGAAACACAATAGCGCTTTGGCCCGGTTCCGGAAAACCGAACGGCGAAGCGCAAGATAGTTTATGCGTCTTAAACAGATAAACCATGCAACCCAGTAAAATTCCCTAGGATCTAATAAACAATTGCCATGAGTGCTTTTTTCATACTTGTTTCCTGTCATTAAAGCTTCAAGTTTCAGACATTGTCGATCTCAATTGATTTTAATGTCTAGAGGAAATTTTTCCGACAGTCATTCTTCTTAGCGCCAATAATATTTAAAAATAAAAAGGGTATTTTTGTTCTTGCATCCAATCTTAAAGATTCGGATAATATGAACCAACTGGAGGAAAAAGCAAGATTTGATGGTCGGCATAATAAATTCATCAAGCCAGTGTCCTGGATTTGTCTCAAATTGGTCCCGTTTCTGTTGACCTTGTTTGGTTTCCGGAGCATTCTCCAAACGATAATATTCTCAATTCGATTCGATATCTCAAATAATTAATTTGTTTGTCGTGAGCACAAATAGTTTATCATTCGACCCCTTCCTATTTTAACTGGATGTGTCAACTGGGACAAACTAGCTAGCTACAATCTAAAGGGATCGGGGTTCTTTCGAGAACAATAAACACAAACAAACAAAACTCACCTGTCGAAAACCGTTCTCAAAATTACTAGGTACCGGGTTTCTGTAATGGGAATTTCGATGGTTGGAAATCAGGACCGACCGTGGGAACGTTAATTCAAATATAAATTTGTTTTTTATCCAAATGGGTTATCAAGGTAACAAAGAAAAAGAAACTACTTCAAATCTTCCAGATAATTGCTAAAAACTCACAGTTACTTGTTTTAAAACCGTGAGGTTGATTATCATTAACACACTTGAAAACCAGCTAAAAAAAATATCTTAAAATTCATTGTTGAAAAATAAATCTCCTTTCTCATAACCAACTCCCAAAATTCAGCCTTTACTCCAATCATGAGTTCTTGATATCACAGCGCAATTGGCAAAAAATAAACGAGTACGGCTCTGATTCGATTTGAGACCGCCGACATTAACCTCCCGCAACTCCATTGGGTATAACTGAAAGAATAAAAATTAACACGTATTCTCATCTCTATAGTTGACCCTGTTTTGTTAAGGGGGGAGTAGGGTCTGACGGGTGAAAAAAAAACACCATTTTCACGCATTTTTTTAGAGCTATCATTCAAACAAATATATTCAAATTTTTTGCATTATACAAAGCATTGTTAAAAGAACATTTAGTCATTTTTTTCGAAGAAAAATATTGAAAAATGAGCCGGTGACGGAGCACTTTCGAGGATGCCTTTTAGAAAACAGGATTTGCGGTGGACACTGTATCTCAGCACAGAATCATCTGAAGTCAAAAAATCAGAGCAAAATATTTTTAATAGATGTTTTTCTGGACCCCAACGATTTTATTTAACTTAAAAAATTTTTTTTGGAGTTTTTGTGGCTGTTTGAATTGAAGACTACGATTTTCCACGAAAAAATCCGCCATTTTTTATCTGTAAAATCTCCCCAAAGTAAAAAAAAGAAAATCGTTGGGGTTTGGTATTTTATATGTAGAAAATATGTTCCAAATTTGAAAAGAATCGGTAAAGTAGTTTTCAAATGACGATGTCCACCGACTTTAAAAATGTGCTTTCGAGAAAAACGCGTTTTATGTTTCTGCTCTTGAATTCTTGCAATATTAGATAAGAGGAGATAAAGGCTTATAATTTCTACAGTTTTGCTTTGATTGACTTGAAAATTTGACACAACATTCTTGAAATATTTAATAATAAGAAAATAAAAAAATTAAAAAATTGATGTTTTGAAAATGTTAGACCCTACTCCCCCCTTAACGTTTTTGAAAGTAATTCTGTAAGCTATAATAAAGCTATGATCATTTAGTATCCGGGCACTTTATTTCGGTAATAGCTACGTTACTAAAGTCTGCTTCATTTAATATTGGAACATTTAATTTTGCTCATTGTGGCGCTCCTAGTGGACGGATTTGGAAACTTTTTTCACCCACGTGTCGGGAAATTCATTACCTTTCACCATGTATTTATGTCATAACACCAAACGATAGCATTTTGTAAACAACCGCCATGGAAGCCGAACGGAGAGATCAAATTGTGCACAGTTTTCTTGAAAATCCATTGTTGTCGGCATCGAAGCTAGCTGACAAGCTTAAAATGCACAGAAATACCGTATGGCGTGTTATCAAGCAGTACAAGGAAACATTGACGACGGCTCGGAAGCCGCATTCGAAGCGTCGGAGTGGAACTGTCGACCGGAAACTGCGTGGGAAAGTCATCAAGGCCGTCAAGAGGAATCCCAATCTTTCAGACCGCGATTTCGCCAATAAGTTCCAGGCCGCTCACAGTACGGTGCGACGAATTCGCCTCCGGGAAGGAATAAGGTCATTCCGAGCCAGCAAACAGCCAAATCGGACGCTGAAGCAGAACAATGTGGCCAGAATTCGTGCTCGAAAGCTGTACGACCAAGTGCTGACCAAGTTCGACGGATGTATTCTGATGGACGATGAGACCTACGTGAAGGCGGACTTTGGGCAAATCCCAGGTAAAAAATTTTATTTGGCGACGGCTCGGGGGGATGTACCTGCAAAATTTAAGTTCGTGTTTGCGGATAAATTCGCCCGCAAGTACATGATTTGGCAGGGGATATGCAGTTGTGGACAGAAAACCAAAGTCTTTCTCACTGACAAGACAATGACATCAGAAGTCTACAAAAAAGAGTGCCTACAGAAACGGATTCTGCCGTTTATTCGTGCCCACGACCGTCCAGTAATGTTTTGGCCGGACCTCGCAAGCTGCCATTACAGCAAAACGGTTATGGAATGGTACGCAACGAACGGGGTCAGCGTAATACCGAAGGACCTCAACCCCCCAAACTGCCCCCAGTTCCGGCCGATAGAGAAATACTGGGCAATCACGAAGCGGAGGCTTAAGGCAAAGGGAAAACTTGTTAGGAACATGACTCAAATGAAGAACTGGTGGAATCAAATCGCCAAAACGGTGGACGAAAAGGGTGTGCGCCGCCTAATGTGCCGTATTACGGGAAAAGTACGAGAATTTCTTCGAAACAGCAATGAATAATTTTTTTAATTTTTTTTTATGAAAGAGTAATGAAAATGCTACATTTGTATGAAAAACAAATTATGAATTCGTTAATAAATGACTGAACTACACGCAATTGTTTGTGTTCCAATATTAAATGAAGCAGACTTTAAGCTCGTGAAAGCCAAACAGGTAACTTCTACCTCTTCAAGGTGAAACAGCTAGGTAAAGTTTACCTGAATCGAGCTGGAAAAAAAGATTCAATTCACCAAGAAAAAAGGTGAATTCAAAAAAGGTAAATCTTGCCTCGTAGTGAGGTGAAGTTCACCTGAATTGAGCTGAATAAAAAGGTACAATCCACCTAGAAAAAAGGTGAATCAAAAAAGGTAAAACTTACCTCGTAGCGAGGTGAAGTTGACCTAGATTGAGCTAAACAAAACGGTACAGTTCATCTTGAAAAAAGGTAACAATTTGCCGAACCCGTTTATTGAGGTTAAGCTGTTTTGTCCTTCAGGAACATGTTTTGCTTTGTGCCCAATATGTGAAAATCGGAAAAGAACGGTAAATGTTTCCTTAGATTTCATTAAAAGTATTAGTTCTCTTCTTAACACTTTGCTTTTGTTACAGATTGGCCGACATTCCTCAACATTCCGGAAAAGTGGGACCTAACCGGATCAATCGAAGGAGAAGAATATGAATGTCTATGCAATGCAAGAGGATTCGGCGGCCAAGGTTCCTCGGAAGAACGCGAAGAAGGTGACCGTGAGGAAGCAACAATAATTTTCTGCATTCCAACATTAATTATAAAGGTAAAAGTCCCTACTATCTTAAATAAATACCAATTCTTGAACGAATTTTGTTTCATTTTTATTGAAGAAACCAACCAAACCAGTTAACATTTATCTTTCAAATCTGGGGGTGGGGTAACGGTATTATTTACTATTTTGCTAGGTGAATGCAAAAAAGGTAAAATTCACCTTTTTGCTAGGTGAATTGAAAAAAGGTAAAACTTACTTACTAAAAGGTAAAATTTACCGAAAAAGCTGGGTGGAAAAAAATCACCACGCAAAAAGGTAAATTTTACCTTTTTTTTATTTTCCGTGATTACTAGACTGGCCCATAAAAAAAATCATTATATTCCACGCGGCACCTTCTAGATTGGTGCATTTAAGTGAAAAAATGACTTTCCGAAAGTTTCAGGTCATTTGGCAGAAGCACGAACTGGCGCAAAGGACATGAAATTTGTATGGAGATTTTCGGCAAAATGTATGAAAAATCGACATTCTTTCACTCTTGGTGTTCTAAAATATGTTACCAGTATGCTAGAAACCTCAGAATTTTAGAAATTGTAGTTCAAACAATGACAGACAAGTTTGTAGAAGATTGTGATGCGATACGAGTTGACTGTGATGAGTTATTTGTAATTTAATGTGTGATTTTTTTCGCATTTCTTTCATATATCGTGAACGATGTATGGACTAATAATCGCACTAACTAGATCGCACCGTCACACAATGAGAATAATAAATTGAAAGTTTGTGACCTTTCTTTCAACTTTTTGCAAAGATATTTGTTATAAAAAAAGCTAAAACTTTGCCTAGGACCCAAACTTTCTATCTGTTATCCTCATTGTATGGCAATGCGATCAAGTCAGTACTAATAATCCACCTTTACACTCACGATATATCGATGAAATGCGAAACAAATCACACATTCAATTGCAAATAACTCATCACAGTCAACTTGTATCGCGTCACAATCTTCTACAAGCTTGTTTTTCATTATTTGAACTACAATTCCTGAAATTCTGAGCTTTTTAGCATACTGGAAACGTATTTTAGAACTCAATGAGTGAAAGAATGTCGATTTTTCATACATTTTGCCGAAAATATCCATACGAATTTCAAGTCATTTGCGCCAGATTATGCTTCTGCCAAACGAGCTGAAACTTTCAGAAAGTCGTTTTTTCACTTAACACTAGAAAGACCGCACCAGTCAAAATGACTGGTTGGACACTTTGTTTGTTGAATATCTTTTGCATACTTCGCTTTAAAAATTCGCAAAAAATACGACTTTTCATGAATTTTGAATCTCTACAAAACTGTGTATTTTTTATTTCACTAGCTCTTTTAGTAAGCGAGAAAAATTTCGCCATGGACACTCGGACCGTGACCAGTCAAAATGACTGGTAAAATTCACAACCCTATAACTCAAACAAGATAAATTTTTTCGCTTGCTTTTGGTTTCATTCGCAAGCTACATTCAAGCCAATGAATCCTAGTTGATTTACGGTGGGCAGAAGTGTGTCATTCGTTATGAAATTATTGATTTTCGATGCGAAGTCGTGAAGATTTGAAGAAAAAGTTCTCGGATCGGCCACTGTGTGGCGCTCCAAGCACTTGACTCCCAATTTTTTTGGTCTGTTTTGTTGCTCAACTATAATCGAACTTTCTGTCAAAATTTGGTGAAATTTCATCAAGATTTGTAAAAGTTATGTTAGATTTAACACATTTCCATTCGAGTAATCGAGTAGTTTTGGGTGATAAATATGTTTTATACTAAACTAGAATGAGTAAAATTATTATGAATTGAGTGCTTATTTATTCAAATTTGAAGACATCAGCAATGAAACTGAATAATTTAAATGATATTTCAACATGGGTGCACGATATATTCTTATATGTTGGTTATCCACCATGGGTGCACGGATTCACCGCAGTTTCTGCCCAAGTATGTATTCACATGCATTCTTAGATTATTAGGCTCGACAAATTTCCAATGGAAGTTCACTTACAGGTATTTCGGTACCCGTGTATATACCTGGCCAGCTGGCAACTGATTGAACATTCTTATTTTAAGAGGAAACACATCTTACCTGTCGGCAACTTATGGGGTTTGAACCCAAGAATTTTCTTGCCGATACAAGGAATCGATCCCAGTACGCCTGGCATACCAAGACCAGACTCACGCCAGCTTATCTGATAGACCACATCGGATGCGGATATTTCAACATGGGTGCACGGAATGGCTGCAAATTCGCCGTTGTATATTATATAGAGTGAAATAGTTTTCAATTTGCTTCAGAACACAACATATTTTTGAGTTTGATATGATAGGTATTTGAAATGAAATATTTGTCAATCAAAAAGCTTTTAAGGAAAAACAAATCAACGTGTACATTTGACATTGTTGATTCATTATTTTTATTTTCATTGTTTTCCGTCGCACGACATAACTTGATGCATATAATCCCTTAAACTCACTCGGTCCATGGTAACCGTTTTCCAATTTCTTGGATGTTGTTCAGATCTTATCAGATAAATGTACGATTGCAAAAACCTGTTTTGTAATAATAAATAAATAAATAAATTTATTATTTCAAGATAAAATTGAAATATTTCTTTTCCAGGATTGAAAAAACGGAACTTTAAATAAAAATCGTTATTTAAATCATTATGTCTGAACATGAAAGACATGGTTTCGACTTTGGTTTAGTTAAGATTTTTAAAAATGCTTTTTTAAAATTTGCAAAAAGTCCAATATTTGATTAAATCGCGGTGAATCCGTACACTCATAGTGAAAAACCATGTATATAACACACGTTTTTATTTGAATCTATAAAAGTCTTTATTCTTTACCTTTAGCATGTAAAAAAATTGATTTTGAATGAATAGCGGTGAATCCGTGCACCCATGGTAAATTGCTCTACTTATAGAAAAAAATATGCTTCAAAACCTACAATATCAGGTATAATTTATAGGCAACGTGTTAAAAAATTTCAGAGCGATGGATGCTAGAAAATATCTACTAAAACAAAACTGAAGTGAAACCGTGCACCCATAGTCAATACCCATAGCCATCTAACATGATTTTACAATTAGATTGATAATGTGTTTTGATTTTTTGATAATTATTTGACATATTCATTTTATGACATACACGCATTCGTCAACTATGCCAAATTGAGGTGATTCCGTGCACCCATGGTGAAAAAATATTCCCATTTTATAACAAAAATGATATCGAATAAATAAAAAAACAATTTCAAAAGAAAAAAGTTAAAAATATTTTGATGTAAAGAATTTCCCCATTACCAGTCATTTTGACTGGTCACGGTCCAAATAGGTATATTCAATTTGCCGGTCCTTCTAGTGTTAAATGCACCAATCTAGGGGGTGCCGCGTTGAAAATTTTTTTGTAAAAATCATCCCATACAAATTTGGGCCAGTCTAGTAATTACCTATACAACAAATAGTATCGTAAAACGGGGTAACATGGATCTCCGGGGTAACTTCGATCCACATGAATTTTTTCCACATAATCATCAATAACTAAGTCTAAATATAAAATGTCTCAAACCTTTTTTCTACGTTTAAAAACCTATAAGTTAAATTTCAAATTGGGAGAAATTTGGTTTGTTTTTGAAAATTTCAAATGTAAGTAAAAATGAAATTTCATAATCTTGAAAAATATATTTTTACGAAGACTCACAAACAAACGCTCTTCCTGATTAAATCAAAGCGTTTAGAAGCAACAGGTTGTGTGAGAGTTCGACTTTTTTCCTTAGTAAATGTGAAGTTTTTGTTGTATTTTGAGGTAAATTTTTGCAATTTTATATATAAAGACATTTTCCAAGAGTAATCCAGTCTTTGACAAAAGGCTAGAAACCCTTTCAAATGGTACAATTTGAAGTAAAAAATTAAAAAATTGAATGAAGACAAAATTTTATTTTATTTATTTTTTTATTTTTTTTTTTGTTAAAATTTTATAAGTAATGTTAAAAAATAATGCCCCTTAATTTATGCTGCATCATTATCCATCTTAGATTTTAATTATTGTTCGACCTTAACACATGAACGAGCGAGGTGGTTAGACCAAGTGGAGCGTGATCTGGCGAACGTGGGGTGCCCGAGAAATTGGAGAACGGTTGCCATGGACCGAGTGAATTATAGGAATTATGTTCGTTAAGTTATGTCGTGAGACGATATACTAAAGGGTGATACGGTCAAAATTTGGTCAATATCAACTTGACGTATTTCTTTCAATTTTGCATTTAAAAAACCTGAACACTCCTCATTTTGAAGGTGCGTGTGTGTGTGTGTAGAATGTTGTTCCTACTTTGATTTTGCAATTCACTCTTCAGTTGTCAAAATGCCGTCCAAGGAAGAAGAGCAGCGTATAAAAAATTTTGCTCGCGCATCGCGAAAATCCGAGCTACTCGCACGCAAAGCTGGCAAAATCGCTAAAAGTTGCCAAATCAACCGTTACAAATGTAATTAAAGTGTTTGGGGAACTTTTGTCGACAGCCAGGAAGTCTGGATCGGGGGGAAATCGAAAACCGGAAGCCGCTGAGACGACAAAGAGAGTTGCCGGTAGTTTCAAGCGAAACCCTAACCTCTCTCTCCGAGATGCCGCAAATAAACTGGGTGTATCGTCTACAACCGTGCATCGAGCCCAAAAACGAGCCGGACTATCGACTTACAAGAAGGTAGTGACTCCAAATCGCGATGATAAACAAAATACGACGGTAAAAAGGCCATGGAGTGGTACGCCGCCAACAACGTGCCGGTGGTTCCCAGGGACAAGAACCCTCCCAACACGCCGCCCAATTGAGAAATACTGGGCTATTGTCAAGCGGAACCTAAAGAAGACAAAAAAAACTGCTACGGACGAGCAGCAGTTCAAGGCAAACTGGCTTTCTGCGGCGAAGAAGGTGGACAAGGTGGCTGTACAAAATCTGATGGCAGGGGTTAAGCATAAGGCCCGGCAATTCGGATTTGGAAGAGCGGAAACCTAACTGAATATTTTTCCTGAATTTTATACTAATTAAACTTGAAAAAAAAATTTAATTTGATTTTTTAAATAAACGATTTCACCGATTTACACGCGTTTTCCCTTGCCCAAATTTTGACCGTATCACCCTTTATATATTTTTACGAAGGCTCACAAACAAACGCTCTTCCTGATGAAATCAAAGCGTTTAGAAGCAGCAGGTTGTTAGATTTCGACTTTTTTCCTTAGTAAATTATAGTTTTGGTGTAGTTTTTGTTGTGTTTTGAAGTAAATTTTTGATATTCAATAAATAGGAACATTTTCCAAGAGTAAGCTAGTCCAGGACTGAAGGCTAGAAACACTATCAAATGGTAAAGTTTGAAGGAAAAATTAAAGGGGAATAGTGTAAGGGCCTAGGGAATTGATGAAGGCAAAATAAAATTTTTTGTAGTTAAAATTTTGAACGTAATGTTAATAAAATTTAGCCAATTAATTTACTCAGCACCCTTGTCCATTTTCCGATTTTAATTGCTGTTCGGCCTTAACACATAAGGACCGCGATATTGTTTTTTTTTTCACCGCAAAGAAATCTAAACCAAGCATTGTATGTCTCAGAATTCACTGGACCTAAAGTTACATATTTAGTATCTTTGAGCCACCGAAAGTGTTGTGTTCGATTTTGTTGAATTTCATGATTAATTTTATATCATTTCAGTTTGTTCCAAACGCATTAGTAATTGATATTTTTAAGGTGTTTTGTATCCTTTATGATCAAGAAAACTCGTTAAAACCATCAAAATAGAGACTGATCAATGTTACCCCAAAGCATCAAATTCCGAACAAAAATTAAATCGATTTTTAAATCAAATTCAAAGTAGTCTTATACATTTCTGCAACCATGTTTTACGTTCATAGGAATCCAGTACTGGTTCAAAATACATGAAACATGTCACATTCCCCATAACAGGAAAAATAATCGAAAAATATATAAAAAAATTGACCCTATTTTACTGTACTTTATTCAGCGTTGAATGAAGCTTTTTCAATAGCAAATTTTAGTCAAAAGATACTGTCTTAATATGAAATACAATTACTCTATTTTATTTGTTCGAATGAGCAAACTTAGAATAACATACAAATAAATATTATTCAATCAAGAACAAATTAATTTTCTAATACATTATTACTAATCGAATCACAAAAAACGATTACTCACAGATAGTTCTTTTATTCGAACCCTAAGTATTCAGTGAATAATGATGTGGACTGCAGGCCCGTGCGAAGGACCGGTTAATGGGGGGGGGGGGGTTCCAAATAAAAATTTAGCTTAAAAAATTAACAATACCAAAAATACACAATAAACAAAGAAATGAATTTCAATCATCATTTCATCACCAACTCATAAAATAATAAATAAATTTTAATGAAATACTAATTTCCAGAACAAATCACAATGAAAGTTCCGAATCTAAGATTTTTTGTAGTCTAGTTTTCAAATTGGAAATATAGGTTTCCAAAACACAGATTGAAAAAATCTGAATTCTGAAAATAAATGTCATATCAGGAAAAAAAAAGTTAACCATTATAAGTTATTTGGAAATAATAATAATTGTTATTTGATATGCATCCCAATTACATTTCTTTTCTTCATTTTCAACAGAAGGATTGATTGAAAAAACCACTGTAGTTTTGAATAAAAATAATCGCGATTTGAAATGTGAATTTTTTATAAGGAGAAAATTAAAAAGTTTATGTTTTAGAACAAAAATTCAGGATTAAAAAGCATAGACAAAATTATCAAAATTTTTAAAAAAAAAATTAAAAAGCTTGAGTTTTAAATTTGGTAAATTTATTGAACATTAAAAAAACACGTCTTACCATTATAAAAACTTATTTGTAGAATTTAATTGATAACTCAAAGGAACAGCATTTTAGTGCTAATGTTTTAATGGTTTATTTGGTAGATTTTTGCGTCCTGAACTCGGATTTTTTGTCAAATTTGAGCTATCACATTTAGTTTTGTTTATAGGGAGTTTTAATGTGTGATTCTGATTTTTTTTATAATACTTCATTCAATTAAGATATAATGTTTTGATGATGATGATAATGCATGATCCTAAAAAGTAAAATATAACAGTTTTTGAAAATTTGGAAAGATATTATTACAAGTATTTAGGACATTGTTGCAGAAAATTTAGAAAAAACTTGATTTCATTCTTAAATTTGTTGGAACCTGCAAAACTTAGATTAAAGCTTTAAAAAGTATCAAAAATTCAATTTGGTTTGAAACTTCTTTAAAAATTCGTTAAATGAAGAGAAGTAAACAAATAGAAGGTTTTCATTTTATTCACTTGCGCCTTGAACCTGGAGGTTCACCTATCGATATCCACGCTGTTTACCGACCACCTTCTCAAAACTCACAGCTATTGTTCGACAAACTTGACTCTGTGCTTGCATCCCTTAAGCCCACCTCAAAGTTCCTAATGGTTGGAGACATTAACATCCCAATAAATCATGCAACTTGCCCCAATGTTCAGCGGTACGTAGACCTTTTGAAATGTTACGGTTGTTGTGTGACCAACACGCACATAACTCGTCCAGCCAGTAGCAACATACTAGACCATGTTGTTTGCTCGGATTCTATTGTAGAGCAAACTTTGAATGAAACACTTCCGCTTGAAATTAGTGATCATAGTTTGATTCTTACAACGATAAATTTGAAAAAAACTCTAATGCACCGAAAACTGGAAAAAGTAATCACCCAGCACGAACAACTGAATGCCGCTTTTCGAGTTGAATTTGATGAATTACAAGCGCTTAATCCCTCGGAAAAACTTAACAAAGCGATAGACTTATATAATGTTCTGAAAAATAGGTACTCGAGAACAGTATCTATTAAAGCAACAGTTAGAGGATACTGCCCATGGATGTCGTTCGATGTGTGGAAACTGATGCAAATTAAAGATCGTGCTCTTACCCGATGTAGAAAATTTCCTGCTAACGAAGGCTTGAAGGACCTTCTGTTGCACGTCTCAAAAAAACTACAACGTTCCAAAGCAAAAGCGAAGCAAGAATATTTCCACAAACTGTTCAACAAATCAAATCAAAAAACGATGTGGAAACATTTGAACGATTTGGTAGGGCGAAATGAGTCACAAGGCGAAGAAGTTAAACTAGAATTGGATGGAGTTATTACATCAGAATCCAAACCCATAGCTAATGCGTTCAATAATTTTTTCTGTAATATTGGAACTCAACTAGCGGCTACAATCCCAAGAAATTCTCACACAAATCACACTTCAGCAGTCAACCACCACAGCGGTATCTACTTACGACCAGCAACCGAACAAGAACTTATTGTCCTCATAAACAAACTTGATTCCTCAAAAAGTCCGGGACCAGATGGGATCACCACGCAATTTGTCAAAGCTCATCACAGTATCCTAGCACCGTTAATGAGAGACCTGTTCAACGAATGTGTTCGGACCGGGGAATTCCCAGATTTTCTTAAGACTGCACGTGTCGTTCCAATTTTCAAAGCGGGGAAAAAGACGAGCTGTAGTAACTACCGTCCAATATCGGTTTTATCGGTTTTTAGCAAGATTTTGGAACAACTTCTTGCAGCTCGTGTTACGCAATACCTGAAACAACACAATTTGTTGTATAGCTATCAATACGGGTTCCGGGAAGGCTCAAGCACATTAACCGCAGCGACCGAACTGGTCGACGATATTCACACTGCCCTTGATCATCGAAAATTCATGGGAGTATTGTTCCTTGATTTAAAGAAGGCGTTCGATACGATCGACCATTCGATACTGCTCAAGAAACTGGATGCGCATGGAATCAGGGGTGTAGCGAATTCTCTCTTTGCAAGCTATCTCACGAATAGGAGACAGTTTGTGCAAATCAACCGCACGACAAGCGATCTAGGAAACCTACCTGTTGGAGTTCCTCAAGGCAGCAATTTGGGGCCCCTCCTGTTCATCCTGTACGTAAACGATTTAAACAAACTTCAGTTAAATGGTAAACCTAGACTTTTTGCTGACGACACTTCATTGTCGTATGAACACACTGATGTTAGCAGCATAATATCTCAGATGTCAGAGGATCTCGTTACCCTACAAGGATACTTCGACGCCAACCTACTGTCTCTGAACCTTGATAAAACTAAATACATCATCTTCAAATCAACAAATCGACCAATCGACTGTCATAGCCACCTCCAAGTTGGCCAAACGGTGATTGAAAAGGTCCAAAGTTTCAAGTACCTCGGGCTAAACTTTGACGAGCTTATCAAATGGGATGTCCATATAGAACGATTACGGAAGGAACTTAGTGCTATACACAGCATAATGTGGAAGATATCGAGATTCGTTCCTACCAAAAATCTTATTTGCCTGTATCATGCATTTGTGCAATCTAAATTGCAATACATGGTTTCCATTTGGGGAGCCGCAAGAAAAAGCAATATAAGATCACTCCAAGCAATGCAAAATAGATGTCTCAAGGCGGTCTATAAAAAATCCAGACTTTTCGGCACGCTTAGCTTGTTCCAAGATGCATCGCCGTCTATTCTACCTATAGCCGCACTAAGAGAACTTCAGAGTATCGTACAGATCCACAACCTGCTGCACAATCCGCTGTTCCACCACAACAAACAACTTTTGTACCCGGATCATAGGTTTCCAACACGTTCGAGAGGAAATCTAACACAAATAAGGGCGAACACCGAGCATATGAAGAGATCTCCTGAGTATTTTAGCAAAATGAAATACAACAGTCTACCACAACACCTTAAACTCATAAAAAATAGAGCCAGTTTCAAACGACAAGTTACAGTCCACCTGAGGACTAATTTACCTAACTTTCTAGTGTAAAGTTTTAAAAACAAACTCGATCGCTGTACCAGCTACAGATCAACCAATTCTCCAAAGCCTCCTTAACAGAGAGTAATCTCACTGGAGGCTCAGAAAATGTCAAGTTCCTCACTTGGAAGATTACTGTCACTAATTGCCACAAACCATTTTTATCTCGCCCTCTCCACCAGCCACCTCCACCACAACCACCACCGCCGCCACCCTCCACAACCGCCACATGCCGCTAACCACCACCCAAAAACTGAAAAATTAAAATTATGAAAAGTGAAGAAAAGAAATATTGTTAAACTTTACAATTGTATTATGCAAACAAAATAACTAAAAAAAAATGAATAAAAAGTGAGGAGGTTTTATGCCTTCGGGAGAATGGTCTTGAAAGTAACCAACTCCCGGGGGCTTTTCCCTGCTCAATTAAAAAAAAAAAAAAAAAAAAAAAAATAGAAAATTTCTTGAAGTTTTTTCGCAGAACTCAAAATCACCTGAAATCTTGAAGAAAGTTGATAATTGAATCAAAATTGATTTATTTTAAAATGTTATGTTTTGTTTCAAAGTTTTCTAAATAAAGTACAGACCTTCCTTAAATAATATTAACCTTTCAAGAAAAGGTATTTTGATAACAAAAGCTGATAGATAAATTGCAAATTTAGATTAAGGGCACTCAAATTAGTCAAAATTACTTTTTAAATTCATTGCTTCTCGGAAAATGTAAATTTTGTGGCCTTGTGTATTTTATGATTTATGATGAAAATCAAGAAACACAAAATCAAATTGAGACTAATGTTGGTTTCTTACAGAATATTTCATATCAGCATAAAATTTATAATGATAACATTAATTTTTTAAATCAGAATTATTAGTAATAAGGTAAGGAGATAAGACATTAGATTTTTTTTGCTAATTCTGTTGACCACCGTGAGAGGTAAACGCCTGTTACATGGTTTTCAACTTGCGTTGTATAAAATAAGCATTTGATTAATTAATTTTGAAATAAAAACGGTTCGTTTTATGCCGTTCTTGTTAATTTACACTTCCTAATAAAAACCCATGCTAAAGACGGGGTAGGGTTTCTGTATGTCAAATTTAGGGTTTCAATTCAAAAGAAATTAATTATATTGCATATCAAATTTTACAATAAATAAGTTTCAATTCGTGAACGTCATATAGTGCCTTAAAATAAAATATCTCGAGCCTTGGGTGACTTGAGAGTAAAATCCGCTGGAGGCGATCTAAATTTCTGACTTGCTTGTTAACACTTATTTTTTAAAACCTTTTGAGGTCAAGTAATTTTCCAATACAACGGTGAAAATTTTCCTTGGAAAAAATCCTCATAGGGGGTGGTTTCCCGTTTTCAAGAAATGAATCTCAATAATTACAGTTATGCTCAATTCGACTATACTATGCTATGCTATGCAATTATTAGATAATATTTTTAGAACCAATTTCTGTTGCTATTAAGTCAAATAGTTCAGAAATAGCTATGATAGTGCTTGAACCTTCTCAAAAACCATATTACCTTTTGTATAAAATAGTATTTCAAATTTTTTTAACGTGCATTTATCCTTTGCAAAAAATCAAGCAAAATCTAAAGATAAAAGTTATCTTGAATAATTATAGCCATAGAAGTTTTCATTTCACAGTTTAAATGTGTCAGACAAAGAGAATTCAAAAGGTTTGTCTACTACCCATAAGTCATTGCATACTTGAAGGCGCAATTTTATAATTTTAAGATTAAAAACAAATTTTTGAGTCCTTTTCCTCAGGTAATTATTGGATTGATATAAGTTATTGGACAATAATCGGTAATTTTTTTTCGGACTCCAAGGATCAATTGAACGTAAAACATGCATTTTCTCAAACTTTTTCTTAAAAAATTGAGAGTTTACTATTTTTCAAAAAATATGGCTTTATGAAGTTCATATTATACTATAACGATTTAAATATTGGAATAAATATTTTAGACTTTGAGGTTTCTGTGGTCCACCGTCCTGAAACTTGTTGATGAATGTCTTTATAAATATTCCGCTCATTAAACAATTCTTAATTGGTATACTGTTTGCTTCATCATCTTCAGGACCCTATTAGAGGAACGTTGAACTTTCATTTATGCTCAGTCTTCTCAGCTGTCTTGCAAATCCATATTCATTGTTTAAAATTAGTTGCAGAAAACTGCTTGTCTTTCGCAACAAATTTCCTTGTTAAACACCGAAGTCAATTAATAACGAGCAACACAATTTAACCTTCTTCTGCCATCGGGTGGCTCTCTTTCCCTAAAAACGATAAAACACATTTATCATTCACTGTGAAATGTTAACAACTGATCTCTGAGAGATCCAAAACGAGAAAAAATAAACCCACTCCGAACGACCCCAATCGTCGTCGACATCATCGTTCAGGGGAATCCTATTAAGAACCACCAGCACCACACCTTGACTTGGACGGCATTCTTTGGAGAAAAATTCTCTGAATCGGTTGGGTCAAACGACTCGGAACGGGCGCGGGAAAACGTCTAACGCCAAATTTATTCCGCGTCGCTTGGTTCCGCCGAAGATTCATTCTCGAGACACAAGTCCACTTCATTGGAAAGTTTTCTTCAGCAAACGGACTCCGGGGGACGGCGGCGGCTCGGATGATGGTGCTCTTTTCTGGGTGGGCCCAAATTTTTCCTGAATCATCCTCCTTTTCCAAAGTCCAGCCATCAACGATGGACTACATCTGTGAATATCTGTAAAATTAATGCCGCAGAAATTACCACTGAATTCAAAATTAATTAAAAAGGAAATTTATTAGAAAACTTTGCTGTGCGCTAATTTTTTCATCCGTCCAGAGACGGGAGGAAGTTTTCCGTCTTGAGAGAAAAAAAAGAAACTTCCAGCCAAAAGGGACTGTGAAATCTCGAACGGTCTTGAAACGATCTCACGGTAACTAAAGTGGGACCCTTGAGCACGGGCACAGGAAGTGAGCTTCAAAGTTCTGACTAAATGTATGAGCCAGTGGAGCATTTATGTTAAATTTTACCTGACTTCGTTCGCAATAAATTTGAAGTAAGCAAGAATGAATTGCGTTGATGCATGTGCACATGTTCCTCAAAGTGCTTCCGAATGATGCGAATCTGAAAGATTTGGTTGAAAAAATACAATATCTTAATACGACTAATGTTAAAAACTAGTTTTCTAATATTTCCCAAAACTGAAACCAATGAATTTCTAGGATAGCTCATTGACTTAATTTTTGAAGACGGTTACTTAGTACTGGTTTCGGAAATAAAATAAAAATTATGAATATCTGCCAATCGATTTAAATTATAAATGTTTACCTACCATCTTTGAAAAGAAAGCGAATGCACAATCTCTCACTCCGTGCAATAAAAATAAGCAGTTGAATTGTGAATCAAGATTCAGGTCACCAATTAAGATTCGAATTGTTATTCCGAGTTCACGAAACCAAAGAAGCACGAACAACAGACGTAAAGGCTAGCCTTCGAAACTTGTGTAAAATTTCCAACGATCGTTTTAAACCAGTTTGTGTTTTTTTTTTTGGCTAGCCAACCAGATAAGACACCAAAGAGAACTGTCAAAACCAAACTGAGAAAAAAAACAAATTTTTGGTCAGTTTTAAACAGGTCGTATGAACGGTTTGGCATGTTTCAAGAAAATTGCTGTTAAAGTTTTGTAACACTTCATCCGGTTGCATAATGGAAAAATATCTTAAAAGCTAATCGCTATTTCTTTCAAGCTAGAAGTGTTAAATTTTGAACAATGGGATGCAAAAGTGATACTTGAGAGTAATTCGCTTTGAGATGTCTAGGACCAGTTAGAATGGGTAAAACTGATCGTAAAGAATCAGTGATGCAAAGAGATAGGAATGAGGAAAAATACTGTTTTTACTTATTGACTTTTTTCGGTAAGTGAAATTTTTTTTTGTTTTTGAATTTGCGTAACATTTCAGGTATCTAACATCTCATGATGGGTGAAGAAAAGAAAACCGAAACGTTACGCTAAATTAAAAAAAAAAGTTCTTTCACTCACCGAAAAAAGTCAATAAGTAAAAACCGTAGAAAATAAAGAAAGTAAAATACTGTCCAATCAAAAGTAACTTGTTATTGCATTTATCTAGCAATAAATCGAAACCTACTATTTTAGATTTTATTGAGTTCATATACGATTATGCCTTTTCGAAAACTGGACTCTTGAAAATTTTATTTGTAACTTTTGAATGACGTTATAGATGGCACTGTTTCAAGTCAATTTTCAGATTATTTTTTGGATGGACATGGAGATTTTTTGTTTGAGCTTGTACGTCTGTTCTCTGTGCCTAAAGGCAGGTAGGGTCAAGTGGAGTAATTATGAACAATAATATTCAGTTTTTATACCATCAGCCAAAACAAGTATTTCTTCAATTTTATAATTCTGGAAAGCAACCAAAGATTAAAGATTGGATCCGTTCTTCATTCTAAGATATTTCTTTATTTATGCAAGTTGCAGCTTGTGGGCGTAAAATGCCTGTTCACAATTACTCCAAATGTTGATAACCTTGTCTATGGGGTTATTATTAATACTGTTGCTCTGTTACGGTTCTTGTTGTGTAATGAGTTTTGGTTTGAGCTATATTCCTAGATTGAAACCACATCTCAAACCTGCCTTTAAGTGAGTTTTGTTGAATCTCAAATTTTAATGTTGAGAAGTTTTGGGGTAATTTCAGTGTTACATAGCTGGGAACCATCTTTTCATATAATCCTAGATCCACAATTCTAAGAAACTTCAAAATCTGCGCATATACGCTTATAATAAAGATTTGAACTGGTATCGTAATTTTGATAGAAAAAGAAAATGTTAATCATCAATCAATTCTTAGAAAAAAGTGTTCATACATATTTTGGTTATTTAGTATGGGGTAGACATGAACACTACTTTTTGCATGGGTGAAATTAATTTCAAACAAAAAAAATCTTATCTCATCTAATGGAGCATCCATTACTAAGCGTAAAACTCTTCAAAACAACCATTTTTCTACATTGACGATAGTGTATTGTTATAACAATTTTCGTTACTAGAGAAATGAATTTTTTGACTGTTAGGAAACAATGTACATAGTAAGGCTGGCAAGTTATAACTATAGTATTCCAATAGAATGCTAGTCATTCCAAACGTAAGGTAGGTTGATCTCGAGTTGGGATTTTGTTGAAACCTTTTCTCGTCTCATATCCAATCACTGTGCCTAGGATGCGTTACACTATCGTGTGAATCTGTCATTATGTCGCTGGAGCAAATTTACAAGGTTAGATTCGAGTCCGAGGAAATCAACTAGAGCAGCGATTTTCAAAGCTTCCCAGGAGGCGGTGAATGCAATTTTGAAATTTGAGGGGCGTTGGAAGAGCTCAGGGGGGCGATGAAGTCATCTTAAAATTTACATTTTTTTCAAATTAGGAAACAACGTGGAATTAAATGAAAACTTGTTGGGCAAAACACATTTCAGAGCTCTAAACATCAAATTAAAGTCAGGTTTTAGAATAAAATATCAATAATTTCAAAGAGTTGTAAAGCAATGTTTTGCCTCTGTATCTCCAATCGCCGCCAGATATATTTTTTTATTTTTAAAATGGTATTGTTGGTCTATTTTGGGTTCCACAAAAATCCATTGATTTTGAATGGCAACCTTGAAAATCTTTAAAATGTATTGTCTTAACAAATTTGTTTAACAAATAAGGCGTATTGTTATTCTTATAGAACGTGTTTTAAAAGGCATCACAGATTTGATCACAGATTTTTGTAATGGAAGAATTCTGACATGCCTTGGGAACTTTAACTCGAATTTTGAATTTGTTTATCTTAAATTTTATGAATTCGAAAATAAAATTCTGCAATTTTCTTTTATCGAACTTCAACTTTTAAAAGTTATTCGGTCATCAGGAAAATTTTTGGAATCAATATTACTATGTTAAAGTGTAAACCCCGTGAATATTGCTTAACTTCGGGTAGAATTTTGTTTTAGAGTACATTTGCGTTTTGAAGGATTCATAAATAAAATTTTGATATTTATTATATCTGGATTTTATACTGATATACTTTTTTTTGCTAATTAATGTAGTTTGTTCTTATTAACAGTACCTTCTTATTTTGTTTACTATAATTGCAAATTTTATTGTTTAAGAATTATGTTGATCAAAACTATAGTTCCTAAAGGAAAAGCGATTTGGTTTTGAGATAAACTGACAGTTTTCAAGTTTACGCGTTTGTTCTAGAAATATTTTATTTTATATAGTTCTTACTAGGGGTTTGAAGTAATAGAAATGTTAACCATTATTTCATAAAGCAACAAATTAGCAACAATAAATGTATGAAGTTTGTGAAATATCGTAATTTTTTAATTTTTTCCATGCTGTACACATAATTTTCAACTTTTTGAAACATTTTTTTTTAATTCATAAAAATTATGTGTCATAATCATTATCATAATCAGTGTTGAAAATTTTGAGTTTTGACTTATTTCATCTTCTTCTAATGGTTTTGGAGTTAATTGAATGTAATTTTTTTTTTAAATCAGGCAGGGGGGCGTTGAGTTCGAGATTTTTTTCAAAAGGGGGCAGTGGGTGAAAAAAAGTTTGAAAACCGCTGAACTAGAGTGTCCAATCTCGGGATTTCCCTACCGAGAGTTCCCGGGAATCGAAAAATTTAGGGAATTCCCGAGTCCCGGGAAACGCTGGGGAATTCTGGAAATTTCCGAACTCAATAAAAAGAGTTTGATGACTATTTGATCAACAAAAACTAAATTGGGAAAATGGACTGGATTCAGCAAGGAAGATGATTGTTCAAAATTGATTTATCTATGACTTAGATTCCGGGCCGTAGGAATAACCATCTCATGGGGAGGTTTGTAACTAAAATTTTCTATAGTATTTTTGCTTGAACAATGCCTATATGAAGAATAGTAAAAAAAAAATAAGATTCTGAATAATCAACTAGATTTAAGTTCTTTAAGTTCCATGCATTGATAGCTAGATATTTATTCTAATTTCTAACTTTTATATCAAGACGTTGGATATTTCTATTTTCAAGCAGTTTTAAAAAGTCAATTGGGGATTTGAAGATTTCATTTAATAGAAACACTTGTTTTGATAACTTAAAGCAGTAAGTTAACTATTTGAGGCATTGGTAAAAGTTAATCAAATTTAAGAAATAAAAATAAGAGATTGATTTTGCGGTTGAAATCTGATTTATTTTCTTCTCTTGTAAACTCGATTAAAATTAAAAAAAAAAACTGTTTGAAACTTTATTTAAGAAGCAATATAAATAATGTTAAATAAAAACCAGTGAAATATGTTTTCAGTTTAAATTTAACTTGAAAATAAAGTACAAGTTCTTTGGCCTTGAAAAATCAATAATGATTTATTACACGATTAGAATGCTGTGAATATATACAAAACAATCTAGGTTTCTCAAAAATCAAAATTGTATTTTAAATTAGCTATTTCTTCTAGTTTGTGTTTCAAACTGCCTCTGATTGAATTTAAAATTGAACCATTCTGGACTATGAACTGCGATGGCCTGTAGTTTGAATCCTTAGTGAAATTTTCTCGTTGATATATGATAGAAACTTAACTTCGAGGTGAATCTGAGTTTCTAAAATTCCAAATCTGAGTACTGCCTTTTGAACCTGAGTTCGAAATTTGGATTCAGATTTTGGAATTTAAGTTCCAGATAATAATTTTACTAATTTTTAGTGAAGTTAAGATCAGAATTCTCAACCAGAAATCTCTTATTTGAATTCTGAATTTTAGACTTTCAATGAGAATTCTTTCTTCGAATAACTGAAATTTAATTTGTGAATCTGAATGAAAATTGCGAATGAGGAAACTGTTTCAGATTTTTTCACCAATATGAAACTTCCTTTAGTTTCATTTCTGCATAAATTTGAAACTTCAAATCTTCAAAATTGGAATTGAAATTTTAAATACTTTCTTTTAATATTCCGAAATCATGCGTTTTTAATATTGAAGTATGAAATGCAAAACCGAGATTCAAATCAGGATTTTTTCCCAATGATGATACAAACTGAAGTTCAGTAACAATAAACTGAATACATACTCCGAATTCTTATCACAGACCTTGAATTAAAAAAATGAGGAATCTCAAAATCCGGAATTATTCTAACCTAAGTTTTCCGAATATTATCCTGCAAGTATGCGGGCTGTGAAGATCCAGAATATTAATAAAAACAGCACTTTAGCTGGATCTGTCGCTGCGTTGAAAAACCATGCGACATCGCTTTTCGACACGGCTATGTTGACTTCGCAGGAATGCCTAACAAAGTCAATTAATTCAGTGACGTCAGGTCTTTCCAAAGACCTGTGCAACATAAATGAGGAACTCAGTCAGCTACAACAGCTGTCGATGGAAATCGCCTCAAGTTGCACGATTACGTCAAACCCAGTATTGGAGCTTGATATACTGGATGAGTTAAAAACATTATCAGCCAACATAGCCTCTGCCCGTTGTCGTTCTCCCTCACCTCCGACACCAGATTACCCAAGCCTAGATATCGAGCTAAACAGAAAATTAAAATTAAATGACTCAGGTTGGCGACTTCTGGGTACAAAAAAGGTGTGGAAAGCTGACTGGGCAGAGTTCGATATTCGCCAGTCGCGTCGCAGAGAGCAACAAAAAAACGCTGATAAAGCGAAAAAACGAAGAAAACGTCAACGTCAAATCAAACCGATCAAAAAGCCTTCCACTGACAAAGAACTGCTTGCTGCCGCCAAGGTCACGTTTAATAGGAAACCTCAGCCGAAAACAAAGATCCCGACCTTCATCAATTTTCAACGTGGAGATACTCTAAACCCTGGACCCTCTACTGTATCATCAAATACACCACCACTGGACCCTGGACCCTCTTCTGTGTAATACACCACCACATCATGATAGGCTACCGGCTAGGTTCCCGACTACTGCTGCGGCAACGACTTCACCGTACCAAGCAAATATGTGCACACATCATCCATCGACTTCCATGCCGCCATATGCAACGTTCAATCCGTGTCCCACTTCATTCAGTGCACCCTTTGCCGGCCCCTGCTACCACCATGGCCCTAATGCATTTGATTTCAACAACCCGGTAATGTATCCATATTTTCTGCCCCATCGACGCGTGCCACTATAGGTAACTAGCTCTTTGATTAATGTTGACCAAGCGGATCGCGTTACAATTCGTTCGCGCGACCATAGAACATCTTCTGCCCTGAATACATCCGCTATAGTAAATAATAATGAAATTGTGGCTTATTGTCAAAATTTTAACAGAATGCGAAGTGCATCGAAATTGAATCTATTATATAAAATTCTCTTGTAACGGTGTTTGTAGTACTACTCCTCCGAAAGGACCGAAACGATTCGAATGAAATTATTTTTAGAATATTCTGTAGCCATGCGAATCGGTTTATATCGAATAAAAACAACAAAAAGTCGCATCAATTGTCCGCAATCATTAAATTTGTAATAAAATGAATCAAATTAAAGTCATGGCCTTCAATTTTTTCGAGATTTTCTTTACTTTGGGCGCCGGGCGGGCGGTTTGTTTTTCGTCTCTATGGTCAAGGCGTCGCAAGCAAACGTCGTAGGAGGTTAGTAACTATGGCATAGCATACTGTTTAGTGAGAAATTTTGGGCGCGCTTTCTCAACCAAGCATAATTTCGATGCATGTGGTGACCACATGAAGCCTAGATGTGTTTTTTCTTCTTGATTCCTAGATCATTTGTACAGCACATATGTAGTAATGAATGACGCCCATATGTGACCCAGATTAATATTTTGCCGATCAAATCAAAACCATTCAAACTATTTGAAAAAATTAAAACTTCAATTCGTGTTATTTCAAGAAAGAATTGTTGTCTAAATAATATGAATTTAGTACTGATACGTATGAAATAATGGTATGACTCTTTGTGGACATTTGAAAAAAGAAAAGTGGAAAGACTTGGATTATAATCCAAAACGCTAGAAATATTTTTCAAACATGTACAAATGTGCTTCACAGAAGTTGTATCATGCGCCATTAAATTTATAAAACAACCACAAAATCCGTTGCAAATGAACAGACACATGAATTGAACAAGAGCCTGTCCTTTAAAATGGATTATATAAGATTGATGTTCATTTGAAGGCCGAATGCAATGAAGTGAGAACGTTCAACATTTACAAAAAATGTATACATGATTTCTAAGTTTATAAATGGTTGGGCCCAAATAAACAATCTGACTAAATAAACTTAACTTTTTTTTTAAATCGTTCACCAAAAAACTGTTTACAGGTTCCCTATTTGTTTACACAGAATTCAAGTACGTACTTTACATAAATGTGTGTTTAACATATTTTGATTACGTAGATGAGACTTTAGATCCGATTTTTTGTTGACATTTTTTTTGTGATTGATATTCCAGAAGCATAATTATTTTGATAGCAGAAGCTGAATTTGTTTTTTTATAAGTTTTTGTTATGATCTAAAAGTGTTGAAAATAAAATTAACTCCTGTCATTTCGCACGGTGAAACAAGTGGCAATGCGCCTTTAAGTCATGAAACATATTCCAATTTTTCTCTAAAATAGTCAGATAGGGTATCCCGAGTGTTAAATCTGAACGGATATTTAAAATTTTTAAATGTCGAGGTAAATTTACATGAAAATTTCCAGAAAAAAGGAATGAACTCATGAAATCATCGTGGCCTTGAAAGATTAGTTTTTTTTATGTATTAAATTTTTTAAAACCTGCGTTCCAATTTAATCTTATTGAATCTTGAAAATATCACATAATCTTAAACAGAATAGCAAATCACCTTTAACACTGTTTAGGAAAATTTTAAATCAGACAACAATGGTTTATATTGGCAGGTATGTATTAAAGGATGAAAAAGAAGATAAAAATGCTTTAATTCGGTTGAATAACAAAAAATTTAATCATATTTTTTCTCCTTTCAAAACCAAATGAAATTTCTTTGAATATTAACCCAATAAATCAAGACTTCTTGATTTAATTAGCATTTTTTGCTAAAAAAAAATGGGCGAACCTTTTTTTTGGACATGATTTTGATGAAAATATGGATATAAATAACCACTGCTTCCAAATGTGAGGAAAGTGAAGCTGCTTGAAAATGGTTTGAAAAAAATCATCTCTAATGTTTTTATTTCTTCAGTTCTAAAAAATATACCATCAAAAGCTACTCGGGAGCTAAAAGTGCTGCGCTAGGCAGAATATTGAGCAAACACTCCAAAAATTGTCCTGATATTCAAAATTCTTCTTCCATAAAGTTTCATATGCAATAAATTCCAATAAATGAGAAATTTTTGATTTCGATTTAAACCTTAAAGTGAACTCGAGCAAAGCGGAGTCAATCAACTAAATTGTATACAATAAATGAAACATAGATAATCAACATATGTTATTTATGGAACAAGTTATAAAGAGTGGATTTTTTTTAGCATGAGATTTACCAAGTTTGATGGTAACGTTGAGTGCTGAAAAAATTGAATTTGCAACGGGAAACTGATACCTGATATCATTCGGCAATATTCAAAGCATCCGAATCAAAGAAATGTAAATTAAAAGGATTCATGTAAGATGTATGTAAAATTGATTGGAGATATTTTTTGAATAATCAGTTAAAAGACCCGTAGAATTGAGATAAAATTCCTAGATTTGATTCCGATATAATTGAGCAGGCCAATTCTAGCAAACGGAAAAGATTGATACGTTTAAAAACTAGGACATGTTCAAGAAAGCGAGACGATTAACAACTCAAGATTTGATGCTTTTTTTAAGTCAAACAGCGAAAAAAAAATGAAATAGACGCCAAGTTTAAAATGGTAAGACGAAGTTTACCGGGTCTGCTAGTCTATTATATAAAATTCTCTTGTAACGGTGTTTGTAGTACTACTCCTCCGAAATGACCCAAACGATTCGAATGAAATTATTTTTAGAATATTCTGTAGCCATGCGAATCGGTTTATACCGAATAAAAACAACACAAAGTCGCATCAGTTGTCCGTAATATTTAAATTTGTAGTTTTTTGAATGAAATAAAAGTCATGGCTTCCATTTTTTTGAGATTTTTTTTCCTTTGGGCGGTTTGTTTTTCGTCTCCAAGGTCGAGGCGTCGCGAGCAGACGTCGTTAGAAGATAGCAACCATGGCATAGCATACTGATCAGTGAGAATATTTTGGCGCGTATTTCTCAACCAAGCATATTTTCAATGCAAGTGGTGGCGATATGAAGCCTTGATGTGATTTTTTTGTTCATGATTCCTAGCTCATTTCTACAGCACATGGTTATGAATGACGCCAAGATGTGACTCAGGTTGACATTTTGCTGATCGAATAAAACATATAATATTTGTTTTGCTAAAATCTGAAATTGAAAAGACGGGCATTTATTTTTAGAGATTTTCTTTTCTTCGAGGGGTTCGTTTTTCGTCTGCATGGGCGAGGCGTCGCTAGCAAACGTCGTTGCAAGATAATAGTAACCAAAGCATACTGTTCATTGATCGCTGGAAAAATTTAAAAATTAGGCGCTTATTTCTCAACCAAGTATTATACATGCAGGTAAAATCCAAAATATGATCGCTAATAACCAAAGCAGCCTTGCCTACTAGCGACACGTCGCATACGTCGCGACGTTGAAAATCATAACGACGCATCGCGAGTTTCCTAGGCGACTTGAAGCATGCGAACGATGGCCTAAAGAAAATTAACAGTAAATAACGTAAACAACATTTGTGTACTATATTGAAATCGCCTACTGGACTGAAAAAAAGAATAACAAACCTGCGAATGACAGAAATATCGCTAGTAAAAAAGTGTCGCTAGTAAAACTGTCGCTATTCGGTTTGGTGCTATACACATAATACCTATATTTCTTATGCACGTGGGGGCGGTATGCAACCTAGATTTGTTTTTTTTTCTTGCTTATTTTATTTGTACACATCACATGGTAATAAATGACGCCTAGATGTGACACGGATTGATATTTTATCGATCGAATCAAAACCATATAAACGATTTCAAATATCAAAACCATTTTTAATTCATGTTAATTTAAGTAGTAAATTGTTGCCAAAAAATATGAACTTGGTAAAGATAAATATGAAATAATGTTATGACACTTTGAGGACGTTTGAAAATAAGAAATTGGGAAGCTTTACATTCAATTAAATTCATCACATTAATCCAATACGCCTAGAATGCTACACACATTAACTGAACAAAAGTCTATTCTCTTCTAATTTGTTTAATTAAAGAGGATTTTAACCAACTTGGCCATTCGTCCTCTCAACAAGAGTCTGGTCTTTGAAATAGATTAGATAGAATTGAAGTTTTAAAAGGCCGAATGAACTATTTGATTGTTTGCAAACGTAGATTGAAGTTATCAAAAAAATAATCTACTTTTTAATAACAAAAAGTGAGGATATGCATTTTCCGGAAGAATTTCTAACTATCAACTATCAAACTAATTAAGCAAACTATCAACTTTTACAAAAAATGTATACAATATGTCTTCATCTAAAAATTGTTCGGCCCAAAAAAAATTTTTTTTTTTTAAATCATTCACCTCACCTTATTTTTTTTTTTAAATCATTCACCTTAACTGTGTACACGTTTATTGTTTGTTTACACACAGTTCAAGTACAAACTTAACATGAAAAGTGTGTTTTTGTTTTACATATTTTGGCTATATAGAAGAGACTTTTGATTCACTTTTTTGTTGAAAAGTTTTTTTGTGATTGATATTCCAGGGGCAACAGATTTTTATGATGAACTTTTAATATGACCTGATAGTGTTAAAAATAATATTATTTCCTGTAATTTCTTTGGTGGAATAAGTGAAAACGCGCAATTTAGCTATGAAACATCTACAGTTTAAGAATTGTATCTTCAAAATGGCCAGAAAGGATATCCCGAGTGTTGAATCTGAAGCTGATATTCAAAATTATTATAAAGGTCTTTGTAAATCAAGGTCTTTTGGTTGAACAGCATTCAGTGAAATTGAAGTACCAAGCATTAATTTATTCCGGAGAAAAACTTAGGATATAGCAATTAAAGTTGATAAAACAGAGTCTTTTCACTGACGCATCTAAAAAGACCTATGTGTTTTCACTCGCCCCAATAAATGGGACAAATATATACATCGATATTTCTTTTTGTCAACATAACTAATTTTTTTTTTGAAAATATTACTTTTTCCAGAGCATATGAAAGTTGAACTGTGGTGATATTCGTTAGGATTTGACCGGTGTTTCATTTTTGAAAATTAAGATTTAAAGTAAAAACGACACATAATTTTTATTAAGGTTTTGTTTATATGATAATTTCCAGGAAATAAAATGAACTCATGAAACCATCGTAGCCTGAACAGATAATATATTTTCAATCTATTAAATTTTAAAAAAAATCTGCTTATCAATTAAATGTTATTAAATCTTAAAAATATAACGTAATCCTAAATGAAATTGCAGATCATCACCAACAATGTTCAGGAAATTTAGAAATCAGAACTGCTTGAATTAAAACCTTTAAAATAATGGGTGAATATATCTAAACATATGTTTTCCTCTTTTCAAAACCGATCGTTTCTTTGATTCATTGGGTTAAAGTTCAAAGGAATTAATTTGCATGTTTTGCTTGAATAAAAAAAAAGGAATTAGCAATACACAAAATCACCAGATTTAATGCCATGACAAGTGCTGATGGGAACACTTCAAGTTGGAATGTGTAAAGTCTATAACTTAAGTATCAGGCGAAACTTTTTGGAAATGATTTGGTGAAAATATGGATTTTAATTCAAACTGCTTCGAAGCATGAGGATGGTGAATAATAAGCTGTTTGAAAATGGTTAGTATAAAATCTTTTCTTATGTGTTTCATTTCTACAGCTCTAAAAAATATAACATCCAAAGCTTATTGGGAGCCGAAAGCGCTGCGTTAGGCAAAATATTCGGCAAAAACTCCAAAAATCGTCCCGATATTGAAAACAATATAACAAAACGAAATAAATCTACTGAATAGAATACAGTAAATGAAACATACATATTATCAACATACAGTTATTTATTTAACAAGTTACAAAAATTGGATTTTAAAAGACCCGTTGAGTTTAAATTCTTTGGTTTAATTTTGATAGAATTGAGCGGGATGATTCAAGTAAAGGGAAAGAAGGGAAATGTAAAGAAAACTAGGAAAAATAGAAAATGGACGCCAAATTGAACATGGTAAGACGAAGTTTACCGGGTCTGCTAGTAATTTATAAAAATTTAGCAGCTAGTAGTTATACTATAATTTTGGGAACAGAAACAAGCTGGGATGTAAACATAAAGAGCGAAGAAGTTTTTGGTTCTAGTTTCAACGTGTTTAGAGATGATAGAAACTTTCTTCTTTCTGACAAGAAATCTGGCGGTGGTGTGGTTGTGGCAATCAGCTCTGTCTTCGATTCTGAGCTCATTCCTACGACTAAACACAAAGAATTCGAGCAGGTGTGGGTCAAAGCCCGCATCTTCAATGAAACGCATATTTTTGGGTCGATTTACTTTCCGCCAGAATATGCCACTAAAGAATATTTCCAAAAGTTTCTGTTTGACATTACTGAAATGGTCGCAAATTTTGAGCCCGAATTTAAAATACACCTTTATGGCGACTTTAACCAATCAAGTCTCCAATTCTTAATTGATGAAGATAATGGAAGCATTCTCTTGCCGATCTGTGGTGATAATGAAACACTGCAAATTCTTTTTGATAATCTTGCTTCTTTGTGTCTTAATCAAATAAATCATGTAAAAAATGCCTGTAGTCGATATCTGGACTTATTATTTTCCAATTTGACTGATGATTTTTGTGTTGTAGAAGCTTCAGATCCAATTTGGAAAAACGAGGTCTTCCACACTGCTATCGAATTCTCAATCATATGTCCTGATCAAAAACGTTTACCAGATGATTACGAGTTTATAGAGACGTTTGACTTTTTTCATGCTAACTATAATATGATTAAAACAAAATTACAAGTTGTTGATTGGCAAACAATATTCCGAGCTGAAAACTCAACAGACAATCAAGTGGAGATTTTTTACAAAATTCTTGGTAATATTCTCAATGAATACGTTCCAACAAAATTAAAGCGACGAACAAATAATAACAAAAATCCGCCATGGTTCACGAAAGAGCTTGTGCATTTAAGAAATAAAAAGCAGAAGGCACATAAAAACTGGAAAAAGAATCCATCATTAGTCACTAAGTTAGAACACCAAGAAGCCAGTAATCGACTAGCAATACGCTTAAATACTTCTTTCCAAGACTATAATATAAAAATTGAGCAAAACATAAAATCGAACCCAAGAAACTTTTTTAGATATGTCAATACAAAATTAAAAAATAATAGTTTTCCATCTCGCATGCACTTTGGCAGCATAGAAGGTCAAAATTCCGACGAAATTTGTAATCTATTCGCCGACTTTTTCCAAAATGTTTACACTAGTTTTTCCGAGCAAGATCGTGATACTTCGTTTTTTAGTTATCTCTCTGATTCAACGGTACTTACTGTAGTAGAATCAATTTCCTTTGAAGAAATATGTTAAACCATTTCTTCCTTAGACAGCACTAAAGGGCCCGGGCCTGATGGAATTCCTCCACTTATTTTAAAAAATCTAGTAAATGAACTGAGTATGCCATTGTTTCTTCTATTTAACTCTTCATTGAAATCAGGTGTTTTTCCTCAAGTATGGAAAGAATCATTTCTTGTACCCATATTCAAGTCAGGAAAAAAATCTGACATAAACAATTACAGGGGCATAGCCATTTTATCGTGCATACCAAAACTTTTCGAAGCTATAGTGAATGCAAAAATATATAACCAAATTAAAACACTCATTACTGAAAAGCAACATGGATTTGTTAAAGGAAGATCTACAGCCACTAATTTACTCGAGTTTGTTACCTATAATATTAGCTGTATGGATCGCGGTAATTCTGTACAGGCTTTATACACGGACTTCAGTAAAGCTTTTGACAGAATTGACATCCCCATGTTAATTTTTAAATTAAATAAACAGGGTTTCAGTTCACACCTACTGAAATGGATAAGGTCCTATTTAACGAACCGCTCACAAGTTGTTAGATTTAATGGTTCACTTTCAAAAAGTATCTCCGTTACTTCTGGTGTGCCTCAAGGCTCCCATCTCGGCCCCTTATTATTTATTTTATACGTAAATGATATAACTTGTCTTCTCAAGCAGTCAAATGTGCTAATTTATGCTGATGATATGAAACTTTATATGAAAGTGAATAGCGAAGAAGACTTTAGAATCTTTCAAAACGAAGTTAATGTATTTAACAAATGGTGCACTAAAAGTCTGCTCAAACTTAACGTGGCAAAATGTTCAAATATTGTATTTACCAGAAGAAAATGTCAGTCATATGAAATCGTCAAATTGGGAGATGATCCTGTCGAGAGAGTCAACAAGATTAGAGACCTTGGAGTTATATTGGACTCAAAACTTACCTTTGTAGATCACTATAACTCAATAATCCAGAAATCAAACGGTATGTTAGCATTTATAAAACGTTTCAGTTATAATTTTAAAGACCCATACACAATAAAAACATTGTACACAGCTTATGTTAGATCTATTCTTGAGTATTGTAGCGTTGTGTGGTCGCCTTTTCAAATTTTACATAAAAACCGTTTGGAATCAGTCCAGAAACAATTTGTTCTATTCGCTTTACGAAATTTAGGATGGTCTCAGAACCAATTACCTAGCTATGAATCACGTTGCCTGCTTATAAACATGGAAACATTAAGTGTAAGAAGAGAGTTTGCTGCAATCTGTTTTGTAAACGACATAATTAATCAGCGCGTTCAGTCTGCTTATCTACTAAATCAATTAAACTTTTATTGTCCTTGCCGTCATTTAAGAACAAGAAATCTTTTCATTATAACCTCTACTCGAACTGATTATGGAAAATATAGTCCTGTTAATTGTTTAATGTATAGTTATAATAAACATTATGAGAATATAGACTTAACTATGTCAAAACAGCAGCTGAAAAAAGGTTTTTACGGTAACAGGCACCGAAGAACCTGACTTTGTAAATGTAAAGAAAAATTATTATTATTAAGCTTATTTGAACATTGTAATCTCTAGGTTTAAGTTATTATATATATGTAGCCTACACTGTTTGGCGGAATAAATAAATAAATAAATAAATAAATTACAATTACTAGGGTAAACAGGTAAAACTTCTTATTGTTTCACATCATTTTTTTTTGGAAGATGGAGATATTCTATAGCACACTAGACTGAGTCGATTCGGGGTCATTTTTGAGTTTTTTGAACCCATGGGTCTTAAATGCTGTGTTTTGGTTTAAAATATATCCATGATTTTTTGCATTATTTTAAATTAACGTGTTCATGAGTAAATTTGAACAATTAGGTTTGTATGGAAAAATTGAATATTTTGTACAATAAAATCAACATCATTTTTGTTCCTTCTGTGGAACCGAGCCTGCTATTGGTTTTTCTGTCAATTTAAAAATTTCCTGAAGAAATTTTTCCGCTGAACAATTTTGTCGAACACCGTAACTTCGTATCTTATTAGACAAATAAGTTATTAGGTGTCATTTGGCATTGAAAATCAATAAATTCAATTGCCATCACTGCTGAGTGTCTTGTGAGGTATTGCTGACTACTCTTCATGCAATACTTCACGAGGCACCAGCAGTGATGTCAATTGAATTTATTGTTTTTCAATGCCAAAAATCATACTTCTGTTTAACAGTTAACAACTTTTTTTGACTTATAAGATACGAAATTTTGAACTTAGACTAAGATGTTCAGCAGATTTTTTTTTTCAGAAAACTTTAAATTGGCAAAGAAACTATAAGCAGGCCCGGTTAAACAGTAGAAACAAAAATGATTTTTCAATACAAAATATTCAATTTTCCCATACAAACCTGAAAGTTCAAACTCATGTAAACATTATTTAAAAATTCTGCAAAAAATCATGGATGAGTTTTGAACCAAAACAAATCTTTTTAGACTCCAGGGTTTGAGAAATTCAAAAATGACCCCAAATCGACTCGGTCTTATAGCACACCCATTAGATGGACATACCTCTCTTCTAACTTTAATAACTTTTTAATCGTAACTCGTTAATATTAAGATTTGAAAAACAAATGAGTTTTATCATGTTTATACTAAGAAAATCAAATTTGTAGAGCAATCGGTTAATCAGGGTGCATAAAAGTTAGAGCCAAACAGAGGAATTCTCAATATCGCTCTAACGAATGCTCTAACTTTAGCATCGTTGAGCGACTCCTTAGAGTTTCCTCGGAATAAGCTGAAATTTGGTATGCAGCCTTTTGTCAAGACAAGAAACGATTCCAGTCCAAAAGTTTTGATTTCGGAACATACCCCTATTTTTGAATCTCTTTCATCAACAATTCTGTTAGAAAAAAGTAAAAGTGGCTCCAGAGAGTGGTTTTGTATTTAAAAATGTCTTGTCACTTTAATGCCACTGGTTTAATAGAATTTTGATTTTTTTTTGTTTGTTTAAAATCTTAAAGTGGAATCAAAAATTTAAATTATATTTAACAATTCAGCCAAAAAATATAGGATTTTCACAAAGAAATCAAATCAAACACAAACAGAGGTGGTCTTAACGTTATTTATTATTCTAACTGTTCGTCTGTTTTTATTTTTTCAACTCTTCTCAATCTCAACATCAGCTGCGTCTCGCTTGCTTTAAATACTAACACGTAATAAAACGAATGAACAATAATATAAAAGTAGAGGAAAGTGACATTGTTTGCATTTGATGATATTATTTATATACAAAACTTATGAAGTTCGTTTCCGTGCTGTTTGATGTATGCTTGTTCTTTTTTATTATTTTTTTTTTTTTCGTATCTCAAATGTATGAAAGGGAGAATGTGTATGTAAATGGATGCTGTGCTGCTGTTACTACACCGTAGCAGACGGGAGTGTGTGATTTATAACATTAAAGTCGTAGAAATTCCTCGCTTTACACCAGGGATGTAGAATGTGATACTGTTGCGGCTGCTGCCATTCCAGACCTCTTGCCTCTGCTTCTGGATTTGCTGATGGGTCAGGGCGCGTTTAAGAAGAGGGTGTAGCACCCCCGCTTCTCTTCTCTTCCTTCTCGGTGCTAGTAAGTTGGTTCGTTAGTTCCGGTTTTCTTCCCCCGCCCAGATGGTGATGAAGAATAGTTGGGCTATTTGCTAACAAGTGTGTTTGTGTGCGAATGTGTATGTCTGTGTACGGATATGTGTGCGAGTGACAACCCAACCAGCAACAGTCATTTTTAACACGTGGCTCTCTAGTTTTTGTTCCGACCTCCACTGGACTTGCCCTGGATGGCACCGGGCGACAGATTCGAAATGGCATTACCCTGTTTAAGTTCCGGCAATGGAGTTGTTTTTGTTTATTTGTTTGGATTTTTTGTTTCATCCGTTTCGTTTGTGTGAAGATGGGTAGAGAACAACCGACCGACCGGTGGCGACGGGCAAATTCCGGCGATCCAAGCAAGCGGCAAGCAGAAATGAAAATGGAAAAGATAATCAACATTAATGGTCGAAAATAAGTTTCCATTAGAGGGGACGATGGCTTTCGTGGTGTGTGCTTTGGGGATTATTTTTGGGGACCACCGTGCCGGCCCCTTCGGAGCTCCGGGAAAAATGATTTGTCATTGTTTCTAACTCGGCGAGAGAGACTAAGCACAAATTAGCTTCAAATTTAAGAAAATTATTTTAAAAACTCTTAATATTTTGTCTTTACATAGAATAACTGTTCAAAAAAGCTAACAAACGCTCGAACAGGATTTGAAAAAAAAAGCTGTTTCCTTGAAGGGATACATTAAACGCAACATTAATCATTCATCTTTTAAGAACGTGATGTCTGGTATCTTGGAAATGTTTAAACCTCAACACACAGAAAAACAAGGTGATAAAAAACAGAAGTTTGAAATATGCCAAAGAATTTGCTATACATATCACTAATTTGTCAAAAATGTAAGCATTGATGTTTATTTATTGTCAAATTCTACAATATGCAATACGACATTTTCCAGTAAAACTGAAATATTTCTCCAATCATTATCATCCATGTAAAAAAATGTTTGTTGCAAAATTAGAAATTTGAAAAGATGCAAATATTACAATTTTCCAGTCATTGTGTTTCATACGAGAATTAAACACAAGACAATCATCTTTATGCACGGCACAATGTTTTTTGTAGCATATTAATAAAACAGTTGCGTTAAAAAAAGAATGAAATCGCGTGAAGCCGCGCACTCACTTCTAACTTTGACCAGCTGCCTTTCCTCTGTGGATTCATATTTTTTCATGTTATTTTACACAAAATCTAGCTCAACTATCCAACTAACACTCCACAAAATTTGAAGACTGTACTATGACTGGAAAAAAAGATACAACTATTCTCGTTAAAAAGGGGAATTGAAAATTGTTTCACAAAACTCGTTGTATTTTTGACAATTTTCATTGAAAATACTGGAACTTGATATTTGGCAAAAAGATGTAAAAATGTATGATCTAGCACTTGACAGAGTTTCATCAAAATCGATTGACGCGATCATAAATGAGACAGGTTTGAAAATGAGGTTCATTTTCGCCCAACAGGCTATTTCATTCTCTGTTGGACGGATGTTCGTATGGAAAATATCGTATTACGTATCTTTGATTAAATCAATAATTTTTGAAATTTTTCATTCACAAATCCAAAAATTTATACCGATAATGTTGGTAGATGATAAAAACTTTATTCTTGATTTGTTTGAAAATAGGAATTTTTTAACATAGTTCAAAATAAGAAGAACAGAGTTTCAGAAACGACCTGCAAAAACTAGAAGCGTATTATATTCGCTCTTTCGTTAGAATCTCTTCTTAATTGAATGTTTTCTTTTTCCAATTGAAGCAGGAATGAAGTTTCTATCAATCTATTATATTTCAATTGGTAAAATTTGAAATTGTGAAATAAAAATCCAATAAAAAAAATATTACGATTTCTTCCATACAAACATCCTAAAAGAATGCGATCGCCTGTTGGACAATAATGCGATTTTTGATGCGAATTTTTGATAGCGTCACTCGATTTTGATGAAACTCTGCCAGATACTAGATAAAACAGTTTTACATTTTTTGGCCAATTTTCAAGAATTTTCAATGAAAATTGTCAAAAATACAAGAAGTTTTGTAAAACACTCTTCAATTTCCCTTTTTTACGAGAATAGTCGTATCTTTTTTCCGTTCATAGTTAAGTCTTCAAATTTTGTGGAGTGTTAGTTGGATAGTTGAGCTAGAATTTGTGTAAAATAACATGAACGCGATTTCATCCTTTTTTGAACGCAACTGTAAATTTGACATTGCTGAATTAACCCTAGTCCGTTTTTGAGTGTCAATATAATACTTATGGAAGTTTGGCGGCTTGTAACTTTATTCTGGTGTATCCAAATATAATTTCTTCGGGGACCCTCAATGACATCTTGACATCTTTAATTTTGTATCATTACTTTTTTATGGACGCACCTTGAAAGCTCAGGAAAATCTCTCCTCGATTAGACCTTGAGTGTCAATTTGACATTCTTCCCTTGAAAGTTTATATTTTGTAAAAAAAAAATCAGTTGAAACAAGAGAGATATATTGGTGTAAATCAGGAGTATCACATTGACCAATCAGGGACTGTAACGGGTAAAAATTTCTGGGACGGATGAGGCTTAAGAAAAAAACCATCTCCTATCAAACGCACTGTTAGAAGAAAAAAAACATCGTGGGGTCCAGATCTATTTTTTCTGGTTGTGCTTTAAAAATTAACTTTTTTCGATTGCTGGTCATAATTTATCCAGAATTTGTTTTTTAATTATTTATAATTTCAAAGTTTGAATATGTTGAGCTTCCTTTAAAAATTTTCAAAATCCGTGACAAAAGTTGAAATTAAATTTTGAAAATTCCAGAGAAAATTTACTCAAAATAGCCATATAAATGTTAAGCACTGTATTGAATTTTTAGAAGCTTTTTTATGAGGGTGTGGTTATTTCGATAGAAGACTCTATGTAAATTCTATTTAAAAAAAAATTGAAATGATCCAACATTCATTGGTATTTCACTTAAAATATATATATATTTGTATTTTGAGTGATGTATTAGAACAAAATAACAAAATTATTACATTAAATTAATTATTCTTACTTTATGCAACAAACTTCATTTTTTTCCGTTTGAAGAAGGTTAAAGAGCTGATTTTTACTGATTTGAGGGCGACATATCCAAATATGCAGTTTGATTTTGTTTTCTGCCAGCTCTAGTTTTTGAGACTTAAGGGTTAATTTATGAAATATTTATTTAGTATTTTCTATAGAGATGTACCGAATATTCGGCGCCGAATACCGCCAAAAAACCGTTAAGCCGAATATTCGGCTCACCGAATAGTTGAGCTAAGTATTCGGCCGAATAGGCCGAATATCTACTACTGACTTGTAAAATTTTTCAAATGACTTTGGATTATTTATGAAATATTGAAAAGTAATATTTTAAAAGCAACACAGTCATTAAAAACTTATGGCTTCAACAAAACATCTAAGGTGTATTCGCGTATTTTCACTGTAGATCGTACAGGAGAAAGCTTTATTCTTTGATTTTAGTTTATTCTACATTTTCTGGATTGGATAACAACTCAATAGAATATTCGACAGAACATTCGACCGAATATTCGGCCGAATATTCGTTTGGCCGAATAGTTGAAAAGGTCAATATTCGGTATTCGGCCGTTCGCCGAATACCACTATTCGGTACATCTCTAATTTTCTAAGATACTAAAATCCAAGGTCTCGAATAAATGATCAACTTTTTCGAAGACCACGAGTAGTTTAAATTTCTGAGAAAACTGAGGCGTCTATAAATTTATTTATCACTGTCTGGGGAAATATGAGAACTAATGGATATTTTGGAATATTTTTTAATCAAAATAAATCAAATATTTTTTTTAAAGGATAGTTTAAAAAAAATCGCAATCTAAAACAAAGTTGTTAATAGAAATTTAATCTTTGATATTGAAAATTCATAAATTTTCTTCAATTATGTAAGGAATAGTTACACTTTCTATGGTATTTTTTAAATTTTAGGAACTGTTTTAAGGATTGTTTCTTCGATATAAGAATAGCAAGGTTTTATAAAAAAAAAGACAATAATAAGATTTGAAATCGATTTTAGTTTTTTTTAAGAGAGTTTTCGGTTTATAAGATCTCAATGATTGATTTTACTCAAAACTTAGTAATTTTTAAATTAAAAAACCCAATATCGTTACATTTGACAGAGTCTGACAAAAGATTCAAATGTACGACGGCAAAATAATATTTTTTCAACAAATGCTTTACAGATTCGAAAACATGTACATAGCATGTTTTATTGTAATCTGCATTTTATAACTAAGCTTATAGTTTCAGAAAATTCTTTGTACACTGTTGAGTCTCTCTGATTATGACACTTTATTTGTCCATTTTTCAGCTTGGTTTTTGCATAAATCCTTAAATTTAGTCTTAGTCATAGCAATCTTAGCTAAGCACGTATTTGCAAAAACCTATAAGATTTGTTTCCTGATACAGGGGTTGTTCCAATTAATCATTACACAATATGTTATAACTTTATCATTAACCGGAACAGTTATTTGTTCATAATTTAACCCCAAGAAACTGATTGAAAAATTAATTGTTTAAATAATGAATGAACTCAGTTTTTTTTCTAATTATAAATAAAGTTTGGAATGTTTTACAGTACTGACTTATGCTAAATATATTTAAAAAAATCGAGACCATATGGGGTCATATGCAGTAGAGCATTTAGAAATGTTTTCTTTAAAAGTTTATTGGCTGCTTCAATAAATCACATTATTCCTTTTTAAATTTCTTTCGAATTTGCAATTATTATTATAAATCAAAATTTAATCTTCAACTTAAAATGCATGAGTTCTGAAGTTCGTTTTTTAAAATAGTGAGGGGAGAACAATTCAAATTTTCTTCAGAGACGAACCAGCCAAAGGCTGAAAGTCTCTTAAATTAAGAAACAAAAAGAAATTCAAGTTTCAATCAACTGCAAAATATAAATTACAATTTGATTACGCTATGAAAATCAAAAATGAAATGAATGAATTTGTATTGATTAACAAAACTTCAAGTTTTATTATAGAAATTTAAAATATCGTTATTTTGAATTCCTTTTGCAGTATAAAAAAATAATTTCGAAATTAAAATTCCTGAATTTTAAATTAAAAGCGTGTAAATCTGAATTAAATAAATGTTTTTTTTTCAATTTTCTATAACTCGAACTTTGATATGCTGTTAAAAAATCCCCAAAACTGTTAAATCAAGGCTATGTAACTTGTTGTCCATAGTTTTTTAAACAATTGAAGTCAGAATTCAAAATAAAGATCGCTATTCCCAAGTTCTTCCGCTCTGCACTTAGAACTTTGAAACGATGCAAAAACAATGTATGGTGAATGGTTTTCTATTTAGTTATTTATTGCAACAAGTTGCAAAAATTGATTTTTTAGCACTAGTTGTAAATTTATCCAATGGGGCTCGCCATGTTGGATGATAACGTCGAGTGCTGAAAAAGTTGAATCTTGCCACGAGCGGCATACACAATGTATGCAAATTCGAGGAATTCCTTTGAAAGTCCAATAATTGATCTACAAGAAGTGCATCTTAACAAATAGCCACATGTTAAAGACCATGCAAAATGACTGAATATTTCAAATCAAGTATATTGTGGATCGTATGCTGGCAAAATAACTGAAGGTATCGAAAAGTATCACCTTACGATACTGTTTTCAGTGTCCAAAAGTTATTTTTTTTTTGCACTGAATTGCATTGAAAAACAATCATAACAACAATTAAAAAATTCAATTTATTTTTTTTTTCAATTAGGCCGGAACAAATTTCAAATCTTTTTTTTTTGTCACTCAAAGTTGAAACATCGTGAGGGGGTAGTAATAAAAAATAATGCGAAAATCTAATAAATTGACATAAATTGCATGAAAGCTTGTGTGCATAAAAATTGCATACAATATCATTGCATAAAACCTATAGATCATATAATTTTGTATCAAAGAATTCAATTAATACAAAAAAAAAGCTCTCATCTTACACAATTTGATTTTTGCTCTTGTAATCTTTCAGACGTTGGAATTTTTTTTGAAATTTCCATAATATATTTCTAACTTTATTTTTTTTTCTCCCTTCGATTGATTATCGATATTTATTCAGGCTTTATTGGCTTTTTCAATATACAAAATTTCTGCTGAATGCTAAAGAAAATCTTTTAAAAACTTGGCTGAAAACAGAAGACAATTACATATGAACAAAGATCATTTTTATTTGTTCTTTTATCTGTTCATAATTACCCAAGCAAATATGGGGTAATAATGAACACAGTCAAGGTTCTTGTTATGTAATAATTTTAAATGTTAAAAATATTTCTATAGGAATCTAAACACTGCGTCTAGATCAGATTTGTGGTTTTTCAAAACTTACCCTTTATTGGTCATGGGAAATTTTTGTATTTACAAAGGAACAGGGAATCTTGTCCTAAAATCTCACATTCACATATTTTTAGAAACTGATTGAGGTGCACTGACAAATAATGTTGTTTACTTTCATTAAAAATGCATTAAAGTGCAGAATTTCAGGTACATGTTTTTCGGTTTTTGATTGCCGTTTTTTCAACATAAACGCAAATGGTGCGCTTATTTACTATGAGTGGCAGATCTCTAAACGAAACTGTTGAATTGATGATTGAATTTTTAATTTCATTCTTCAGTTATCGATGCCAGATACTGGTTTTGACAGTTAAAAGCTGAGCAATTTTCTCAAAGCATAATTTAACAAAAAATTTGCAGTTAAACAATGATAAATATTTCAAGAAATTGGTTTAGTTTTTTAAACAATTTAACCCCGGTTCCGGATGCTTCAAAATTGAAATTTGTTTCAATATAATTAAATTGTCATAATTGCAATGATCACACCTTTCCCTGATCCAAGAAATCTCCCTCTAATGGCAGCGGGGTCGTTGGAACTTCGCAATCCTCCGTCGGTGGCACCACGCATCGCAGGCTTCGCCGATCGAACACCAACATGGCGGGGCATCGCTGCAGCCGTGGATATCCTCCCTGACATTGCCAGTATCGGTTGCAGGACTTGCCTAGCGGAACATTTCCATTAGCATCGTCATTGCACAGTGCTGTAAACGGGAGAGAGAAAAATTAAGCGTAACAAAACAGGTGATGTAACTTTTAATCAAACAAATTGGTCATTTTTTCCAGCGCAAGTAGTTATTGCGCGTAGGAACGCGGGGGGACTTACGATGTTTCTGGCATCCGTCAACATTTTCCGGCCAGTCGCAGCTGTGGGCGTTCTCGTTGTACAGCAGCCCTCCGATGCATAGTTGTTCGGTGGCCGTTCCGTTCCAGCAGGTCCAGTAACGGGTGCAGGAAGTCTCGTGTCCGAAGATGCCATACAGCCAGTCACAGTGTTCGGTTGAAATTGGTCCATCTGTTGTTGGGCGGAAGGAAAGCAGCACAAAATAATCACAAAATCAATCAAGAGCAATTAGCTGAGTGATTGCTCTTCGTTTGGAGTTGGTACATTTTCTTAAATGTTAAGTATAAATTATATTTACACTTTACGCAAATAGTAAAAAGAGGATTACTTTTTAGATTTGCTTTATATCTGTTTCATTCTTAAATCAAGCCGTGGTCCAATCGCCAGATGATTAACATGAAGACATAACCGTACAGGATTGCTCCCGGGACATTTTACTAACTATTGAGGGTTATTGGCTTTCAGATGGTTGAGATTTGCCTTTCCGACCGCACACCTAGGATTCCTAAATTACCTATCAATCGTATGATGTCCAGCAAAGAATACTTCCTTTACGAATTCAGACAACTTTTCCTGCGTCTTGTAGCCCTACTTTAATGATATTCTCTGACTGGAAATATCCCTTTTGCTACGAAATCCATTGAAAAGAGGGTCTAAATAGTATTGTCTTTGTAGCTCAACTTGTACAAATAACACTTCATGAATACTTTTCGGAAAAGAAGTTTTCCTAAGCACGCGGCGTATCTTCGGGGCCTTTTACGTCGTGGATCATGCGTGGTCAAGATTTTCAACATTTGAGCCTAACTATGAAGCTTGCGGACCGTGTACATGGAAATAATGTTTGAATAACATCCGCGGGTCACAAAGAAACTCAAAGCGTGTGGCTAGCGGGTCACTAGGTAATATCCGTAGTAGAATTAAGATCTCAAGTTTGCAGCTTTAATCGTGAGAGTGAGTCCACTCTACTTGGATTAGCCCAGTCGATTGAATTATTTAATCTCGGTCGAACTACCAAGGTCGGACAGTTTAATACCGTGCTGGGCGAACTTTCTAACCAGCAGATGGGAAGGTGCCCTATTGTGAAATGAGGTGAATTCAACGCTTGAGCAGTTAAACTCGAGAGGCTCCAGCAAACCGGAAGGCCTCCGCGACAAGCGATAGAGCTAGAGTGCTCGTATGAACTCAATAGTGAGCGGCTTTAACACACAGCGATCACCAGGCGATCCATTATAATGGGTGATACGGTCAAAATTTGGTCAAGGGAAAACGCGTGTAAATCGGTGAAATCGTTTATTTAAAAAATCAAATTAAACTTCTTTTTCAATTTTAATTTGTATAAAATTCAAGAAAAATACTCAGTCAGGCTTCCGCTTTTCCAAATCCGAATTGCCGGGCCTTACGCTTAACCCCTGCCATCAGATTTTGTACAGCCACCTTGTCCACCTTCTTCGCCGCAGATAGCCAGTTTGCCTTGAACTGCTGCTCGCCCTTAGCAGTTTTTTTGGTCTTCTTTAGGTTACGCTTGACAAAAGCCCAGTACTTCTCAATTGGTCGGAGCTCTGGCGTGTTGGGAGGGTTTTTGTCCTTGGGAACCACCTTCACGTTGTTGGCGGCGTACCACTCCATGGCCTTTTTACTGTAATGGCAAGATGCCAAATCCAGCCAAAACAGTACGGAACAACCGTGTTTCTTCAGGAAAGGCAGCAGACGTTTATTCAAACACTCTTTCACGTTAATTTCTTGGTTGACAGTCCCGGAAGCTATGAAAATGCTGCTTTTCAAGCCACAGGTACAGATGGCTTGCCAATCCAGATATTTCTTCGCGAACTTTGACAGTTTCATGTGCTTGAAAGTATTTGATACCTCTCCCCTACCTTTTGCCGTATAAAACTCCTGTCCCGGAAGCTGCTTGTAGTCGGCTTTGACGTAGGTTTCGTCGTCCATTACCACGCAGTCAAACTTCGTCAGCATCGTCGTCTACAGCCTCCGGGATCGCGCTTTGGCCGTCGTATTTTGTTTATCATCGCGATTTGGAGTCACTACCTTCTTGTAAGTCGATAGTCCGGCTCGTTTTTTGGCTCAATGCACGGTTGTAGACGATACACCCAGCTAATTTGCGGCATCTCGGAGAAAAAGGTTAGGGTTTCGCTTGAAACTACCGGCAACTCTCTTTGTCGTCTCAGAGGCTTTCGGTTTTCGATTTCCCCCCGATCCAGACTTCCTGGCTGTCGACAAATGTTCCCCAAACACTTTAATTACATTTTTAACGGTTGATTTGTCAACTTTTAGCGATTTTGCCAGCTTTGCGTGCGAGTAGCTCGGATTTTCGCGATGCGCGAGCAAAATTTTGATACGCTGCTCTTCTTCCTTGGACGGCATTTTGACAACTGAAGAGTGAATTCCAAAATCAAAATAGGAACAACATTCTACACACACACACCTTCAAAATGAGGGGTGGTCAGGGGTTTTAAATGCAAAATTGAAAGAAATACGTCAAGTTGATATTGACCAACTTTTGACCGCATCACCCTTTATCTGATGCACCAAGTTTCGCACCCGTAAAACAATTCAAATTTGACGTTTGAAATCTAGATTTGGATTTTCGTTCCTCGAGAGATCCTCCTTGACTTCCATCAGGCGTAATCTGGCTCACAAGATAATGGAAGCACTTCACTTTCGGAACTTGTAGCCTAGGTATTATGAAACTGGAGGGATTTTCTAAGATCTTCATCGACTTGGTTTTGACGACATTGATTTTAAGACCTGCTGCTATGATCTTTCGGTGAGGTCATCGAGTATGCTCTGCATATCCGGTTGTCCGGTTGGGCGAGCAAACCAATATCGTCTGCCAAGTCAAGGTCGTTTAGTTGCTCCATTGAAGAAGGATTCCACGGAAATCCTCAGTTTGGTCTACAGTCGATTGATCTTGTCAAAAGTTCATCCATTACGAAAAGGAGGGGTGATAAGATACATCCATGTCTCACTCCATGAGTTACCGGAATTAGATCGAACAAGACATCATCGTCCAAGTAACAATTCAAGTTTTATGTCAACCTTCACAGCTCGCTTAAGACTATTTCCTAAAGCTTCTTTATAAACGGAAGCGTATTCTATGTTTTAGCACAACTTCTTCAAAGCTAACATATGGACTAGTTGAGTTGATTAGACAGCGTCTTTAAAGCTAATTCTATATGCTATAATAAAACATTCAACAGAATAGTTTTATTCGGCCTTATAGACATAGCTTTAAGAAACCCCTCAGAGCTCTCTTAAGACTACCCACAGCTCTTTTAAAACTACGTCATGGAGTCTGATAGGAATTTTATTGTCAGAGCTTTCTGTTCCGTGATTTTTTTCTCATGTTATCACTTACTCTCCCAAACATATGGTAATTGGTAAAAGTTACATTTAAAAATATTTTCATTTATTTATATCCAAGTATGAAACTTTCTGCAACCAAAGAGATGGGGAAATAGCATCAAAACATGAGCGCCTATCAAAGAAAATCAAGTTTGACCACATTTTCAGTATTTTTTAGTAGACAATTATAAATAAAGGACATATAAATTTGCTCAAATGATGCATTTTTTACATTGAAATTCATTACCTAGATAACAAATAGTATCACAAACATTGTCAAATTTGTTGAAAATGTCTAGTTTTTACCATTTTAATTTTTTTTTCAGCAAGATGGCTTCAGTTATTTTGATTGAGTTTCACAATAAACATGGCGTTTAGTAAGTTAATATTGAAAATCTTAAAGCAGTTGTAAAACAGTTTGAAAATTGATTTCTGCTAGTTAGAAAAATGTTGAAATAAGACAATCTCAGAGACCTTGATTCACAGCTTCGTTTGACGTTTCTTTAAATGGAATACACGCTTATGATGGATTTATCATTTTTTGTGTAAGAGTAACTTGACGCAATAAATGATTCGTAAAACTATTTGTTTGTTTCCTTTTGACTATGCGGATGGTCAATTATCTTTGAATAACAAACAGGTATTATTATCAAATAATTCATTGTTCTCAGAAAATTTAGTCAGTGTTAGTATTTGCTTTAAATGTTTTTTGTGGAAACTAGGTAACCATGAACCAAATTATCTATCAGTTTATTTTTTTGTTTTAGATTTTCAATTAAATGGAGGTCAATGAGAATAGGTCTTGTTTGATTAACTGTTTCTGCAAGTTGCTAGTGCAAAAGTCAAAGTTTATTGTAAATGAAATTATTTTCTTGATTCGAAACAAGACAGATATTAAAAGTTTTTTACCATAAAAGTTATCCAATCCAAGCCAATCATTTATTTAAACAAAAAAAAACTCAGTCATTATAAGTCGTAGAACACAATACTCAAAAGAAGACTCAATCCGTTTGACATCAAGACTTCCGCATTATTCAGCAATGGTGCAATCAAATAGTGTTTTCGTTACTTATGTCAACTGAGCTTTTTATCGCTGTTGAAAGCAATTACAAATTATAAAGCAATTACTCCTCAACTGCACTGATTTGTTTATATTCGTTGAGTGAAATAATAATGACATAAATCAAATAAAAAGAGGACTTATAACGTGTTCCTTAGATTTTTATACACACATAACTATACTGGTAATAAATGTACAATGATCGACCAATGCTAGTGGTCTTCATTCTGCAAATATCATCTGGAACTTGTTCAGGCTGTTGAAAGCTTAAGAATGAGCATTTTCGCTTGATATAAAGCTTCATTTCTCCGTCTTTGCTGAGGAGAAGCCGGTGGCTGCAGTCATCTAGAAATTTTTCTAGGGCGGTTTATTCGGAAAAAAATTTATTAAGTCTGGATTGAATGACTTAAATATAGATTAACTTCGCAGTTAGAGACAGAGATTGATAAATAAAACAAGTACTTCACTCTGCGTTGAATGAAGCTTTTTCTGAGGATTTTGTCTCCAGGAATAAACTCCATTTGCACTAAATTCAATTGCATTTGTTAGTCTGTGGATACTGTCGTTATATGAACTACAAATACTCTTTTTTATTCAACTGAAAAAGCATACTTAGAATAACAATTCAATATTATTCAATCCAGAACAAATTGATAATGAAATACAAATCAAATCACAAAAAAACCTTTATTCACAGTTAGTGTTTTTATTCTAACCCTAAGAATTCAGCAATGAACCCTCCAAAGCCGTTCGGGTCAATATGACCCGAAGCGCACATTTCAAACATCTTTATCATCATTCCAATATACTGATGAACTGGTAGTTTTGACAGACCAAGTATGTTCTATGAAAATAATGATCAAATTAACGCCAAAAAACTAAAATTTGAGTTTTTAAAATCGGTTCATTGACAAATGAAATACAGCTAAGCAAAGCCAAAACTGGATGTCGATTTTTTAAAGTAAGACTTTTTTCTACCGGAAGATCTGTCATAGCGGTAAAAACTTTCATTGGACCCCAATATATCTATACATTGTCGGATAGATGGATTCTTGACAATTTCAAACATCAATGAAATAATTAAATACAGAAAAGCTGTCAGAAGTTATGAGTATTTTAAAAATAAAATTGATTTTTCGGACTTTTAACTTTCTGAACCAGTTTCTGAAAACCTGGTAATACATATCGACTTTATTTTGAAATGTTGAGTAATTAGAATAAATTACCTACACAATGAATATAATATCATCAAAATCGGTTAACATTTACAGCCAGGAGAACGAAATCAAATTACAACTCATATTTCCCCGAAACGGATATTTAGCGAACGGCTTTGGAAGGTTAATTATGTGGACTGATTTGCAATTCTTTGGAAATTTGAATACGGATGCAACAAAGTTGTTTTTGTTTTTCGGATAAATTTAGCTGTGTTAATTTTTATCATTTGAGAGACCGTTTTTCTCCTTTTAATGCTATCTCAAAAAGAGGTGAAAAAGTTTAAGCGTGTATACGATCTTCTCGATCGTCAAATCATCATTTCAAATCATCACATAGTTTTATGATGCCTACATCTACTGTTCCAATAAAAAAGATTTAACTTGGCTTGAACGCTAGTTTTAAAGAGCATTGAGTGCTTTATTAAAGCAGGTACCAAAGCCTTAATAAAAACAGGAAAGTATATGTTTTATTGAAGCTTATTACTCTTAAGATAGTGTTTTAGCACAGATCTCTTGGTATCAAGATAGTCGGGCTGTTGTTCTCTCGAACAAATCGTTGGCGATGCCAAATCAATGACTATGGTGCTGCCGCTCTGCGAGATGGGATCTAAGCTTTGCAGCTTTCTTCTCAAGCATTTAAGTTTTGCATTCAAGCTTTGAGTAAAGAGCGAATATAAAATTATTGCGACATCGAAAATTTCATGTCAATTTTCTTATAGTATTTAGAATCAAACCAAAATTTTAGGGGAGTTTTATACATATATTTACTACAAACATTAATAAAAAACTTCAAACCGAGTGCAGCTCCAGACAGTTTGGCGGGTTCATGTCCTTTGGAACAAAATGGACAGCATTGATCTCATACCACTCCAGGACACTTTTAGAATAGTGGTATGATGCCAAATCTGGCCAAAATGCTGCTGCAAGAACGGCAAAAGGCGCTTCTCGAGGCGATCAGATTTGTAGATCTCGTTATTTGCTGTGCCCTTTATCACAAAAGGCGAACTCCTCAGTCCGCAAGAGCAGATGGTCTGCCAAACGAAATATTTGGAGGTGAACTTTGACATTTTCTTCTTCTTAATTTTGTCTTCCACATTTAACTTGCTCTTGCCGGTGAAAAATTTCTATCCCGGAATTTGTTTAAAATCGGCTTTTATATACGTTTCGTCGTTCATCAAACAGCAGCCATATTTTGTCAGCATCTTCTCGTAGAGCTTCCGTGCCCGAGTTTAAGCCGTCGATTGTTGCCGCTCATTGCGGTTTGGGAAGTTCTGTATCTTGTTTGTATGTAGTCCAGCTCTCTTCTTTGCGTTCTGGACGTAGCTCTGTGACATGCCGATCTTTTTAGTCAAATCAGGGCTTAAGGCGTTGGGATTTGCTTTAATCATCTTGATCGGTACTACACCGATCAGGAATTAGATTAAGTTTGTGTTGTAATGTGTCTTATGTTCACTTGACACTGTAACTCATTTGTTCGTAAAACCAATATTTGTGATCGTACCCTAGTGTATAATCAACTCTCTCGCAACATAGCGATGAATCCAGAGAGAGCTACATACAATAGTTTAGTAAGCCATTTTAGTTGTTAGAATAGAATCTAGAGTTACACGAATCGCACGGCTTTCACTTCGTTCCTAATAAACTCCAATTAAGTTAAGTCCAATCAAGCGACTTTTACAAGTTCATCCGAAATCGGGTCTAAAAGTGGTGCAACATAAGCGCAGTCGAATCGCGCAGTGGTACAACGTACACCGAATAGTGCAAACAAAATTGCTCCCCCAACGGGTGTGATCAGCTGCTGTACCAGAAAGTATCGGCGACTTACCGGATTCCTACTGTTGGTGGATGCCGTCGACTGAGACGGGAAGAAATACCCCGAAATCCGAACCCCCCCATCGGCCGAGCCCGAACATTTGGTCCTTCGAATCGGATTCGAGGACAGGAACACATCAGGACCGGCAGAGGAACTGGAAAATCGCCATCTTCCGAGCGCCATAGCAGCTGTGGTTTGTACCAAATCAACACCAAGGTAGGCCAGCTTTGTGATTTTCTCACTTTGAAACACTTTTGTGGCCTATTTCCACTTGGCCAACGGAATATTCCGCAAATTTTGCGCTCGAACTAACCGACACGAATAGTTCATCAGTTGATTGATGATTTGTTGTCGGATCAAAACAAACGAAGAATTACACTGCAGTACAAGTATTTTGCAACACAGTACAGCGCAAAACTTTTGCAACAAGGAAAACATTAATAACTTTTTTAAACAAAATTGCATTTCGTGGTCAAAAGTCGGTTCAAGGCGGAAGTGCAAGTGCATTTAGAGTGGTGTACTCTACAGTGTCGTTCAAAAATACATCGACACTTGAAAATTTGAAAGTTTTTGAACAAACTTGAATTCACCCACAGTGGTCACTGAGACACTGAAACATTGCTGAGACGCATTGGGGCAAGTTGCTAGACTACAGTATCGTGCAAAATTAAAGCAAAACTTTCAAAATTGGATTTTCGGAAAAAATCAAAATCGCTTTAGAGTTGTTTTGTAGCGATTGTAACATTGCTAGGTGGAGTTAATACAAGTTGCTGACAACAGTACTGGTCAAACGGACAGCAACTCATACGAAATAAAAATAAATTGGAAATATTTATTTATAAAAAATCATCCGAAAGTCAATCGTTGGTGGTGTTTCCGATCGTTTTTGGTGTCAACAAGTGTGATTTGAGTGGTGTTGAGTGATGGCTAGCAAGGCGGAGAAAAAACTAGTAGCGGACCTTCTGACGAGACGACGAGCGTGTGCCGAAAGAGATGTGGTGGAGAAGTTTGTAGCGGATTTCACCTATGAACGAGATTGTTGCCAGGTTGCGGTACGTTTGGAGGCGCTCAACAAGTGCAACGAGTTGTTCCTGAACGTGCAGAACGACATCGAAATGGGCGATAGCGAAGAACGGTTTGAAACACACCTGGAATTCCGTGCTGATTTTGAGGATCGATTCTGCAGGGCGAAGGGTTTTTTGCTGTCCAAACTGGAGAATAGGGAGCATCCGTTGAGTTCGACGATCATCCACGCATCGGCTTCTCATAGCATGTCTTCCAGCTTTCATCATCGTCTGCCAAAAATCGATTTGCCGAAGTTTAGTGGAGATGAATCGCGCTGGATCTCATTCCATAACAACTTTCTCTCGATGATCCACTGCAACGAGGACATACCGATCGTCAACAAGCTGCAATATCTGTTGCAGTCGCTGGAAGGAGAGGCAAGAAAACCATTCGAGTCTGTGGATATCCAGGCCGATAATTATTCGTCGACGTGGGACGCGCTTAAGAAGCGTTATGACAACAAGCGGTTCCTCAGAAAGGAGCTTTTCCGTGGCCTATACAACCTTCCACCGATACAGCACGAGTCCGCACAAGACCTCAACACACTGGTTGATGATTTCCAGCGACACGTTAAGGCTCTGGGAAAACTAGGGGAACCGATCGAGCATTGGGACACTCCACTTATCTTCATCTTAACGAACAAGTTGGACTCAGCAACGATTCGCGCATGGGAGCAGGATACTCGACAAAAAGAAGAAGTGAAGTACGACGAGCTCATCGAGTTTCTCATCCACCAGGTCCGGATGTTGAAATCCGTGGACAGCGATCTCCAGCATCGTTCCTCAGCGCCCACCGTTTCCAAGGTGGCCGGTCAAATCCCGAAGAAACCAGTTCCCATCCGATCTGTCGTGAACACAGCTACGTCCGAAACTCAATCCAGTACTTCGCCATGCCACTGTTGTTTGAGAACACATCCGCTTCACCAATGTCCAGCATTTTCGAACCTGTCAAGCTCCCAACGACGAGAGCTTGTGACACAGCACAGTCTTTGCTGGAATTGCTTTCGCGCAAACCACCGGGCAACATCCTGCAAATCCAAGTTTCTGTGCAGGATTTGTCAAGCAAAACACCACACCATGTTGCACGACCACCACATATCACATCTAGAGCAACTCTCTACTGAGGAACCACATCCCGTACAAGCGAATCCAGGCCCCAGTAAATTGCTTAGCCCCCCAACAGTAAATCTTTCCGTGCATTCTGATTCAACCGTTCTCTTGGAGACAGTCTCGCTATTAGTAGTCGATCGATACGGTCGAAAGATTCCTGCTAGAGCTCTGCTAGATTCTGCAGCGATGTCCAACTTCATAACCAGGAAGCTGGCGAACGAACTTGCCACCCGTCAAAGCCCCGTGGACATCGCAGTTGCCGGAATTGGAGAGTCAGTGAAGCGCATCAAGCACAAGTTAGCTGCCAAGATCGTATCCAGGAACAGCGACTTCTCCACCACACTCGATTTCCTCGTCATGAAGAAGCCAACCTCCCATCTTCCCACATCCCCGATCGATACAACTGCCTGGAAAATGCCAAAGGTTCCATTGGCGGATCCTCAGTTCAACGTTCCCGCAACAATCGACATGATCATCGGTGGAGAATGTTACCACGAGTTCCACACAGGCGTACGCCACTCTCTTGGTGATAATTATCCGTTTTTGGTGGACACCCTCTTTGGCTGGACAGTTTCGGGCAAAGTGGATTCCAGCTCCACCACCGCACCGCGAGCGTGCTTTCTCTCCACCGTTGATCGAACCCGAGAAACGATCCCTGGGGAGTTCCAGCCAATGGAAACCACCGATGGGAGCCTGAGAATGGAAGTTGAACCCTCCACCACTCAAATCCACAAAAAAGAATGCATCGTCTGCCATTCCCGGCCCAATAATCCCAAAACCACCCTTGGAGATTCGAACACGAAAGCCACACAACGAAACTCCACCAGAAATGCACACCACAAAATCCCTGGAAGTCACGCTCAACCCGGAAAAAGGCACGACATCGATCCTGTTGACGACAATCCACACTGCTATCGGCCACATCACCCGGTGCTCAAGGAAGCCAGCAAAACCACCAATAATCGCGTGGTATTCGACGCATCCTGTGAGCCCAATTCAGGGTACGCGCTCAACGATACACTGCTCGTCGGTCCCGTCGCTCAACAAAGTCAACTGTCTAACACTCCTTCAAGCGCCGCTAAGGTCAACGACGAAGGAGAAGACGCTGCCTGTGGATCCTGCTGCTACTTTGTCCCTTTGGTCAAGCACCCGTATGTTAGCTGTCTGGAGTTATGCGCACCTGTTCTACCAGAGGTATCGTTCCGTCAATGGTTAAAGCCGCCACCACAGCGTTGGAGAACTGTTGCTGCTAATCGGTTAACTGCTATCCAGAAGGATACTGATGGGCTCAGTAGTAGACGCGTTCCGGAAGTGCACATCGTAGCTAGCGAACTGTCCAGGAATTTACATTCCTCCAACTTCCCTGAAAAACCTAGTTGGTATTACGACCACGCATGGCAATCCTCATCCTTGGAAAGCTGGCCTTATTCCAACACCTCGCGGCCACTCGGTCGCTGTACAAGGCTTCATGCAGGTCGAAATGGAGTCATTCAGCCAGCCAAGCGAGATTGTCATCTTACTCACCGCCAGCAGTCAACAGGTCAACGCGACAACCCCGACAACTAGAAAGCTACAAAGACCGGTAGAGCACGCCGAACGTGCTCAACGCGCTAATGGAGCGCTAACAGGTGATTAGCGTTCCTATCATTCCATCCATATCGTTCGATCTACCGGGTCTTTGTTGTTTACAGTTCCTTAGACGTCCTTTTGTACCCGCCATCTTCGAAATCCTTCTACAAAGACCGGCAGAGCACGCCGAATGTGACTCACTGCGCATGTCGAGCGCTAATAGAGGATTAGCGTTCCAAACTGTCACATTTTCTCGTTCGATCTACCGGTTCTTTGTCGATTGCAGATCCTTTCCTATATTATTTCTATATCGTCACCGAGCATTCATCGCCATGCACCGAGCCACGTTAGAAGCCGAATCTTCTAAGACCGGTAGAGCACGCCGAACGTTGCTCAACGCGCTAAAGGAGCGCTAACAGGTGATTAGCGTTCCTATTACTTTAATCCAAATCGTTCGATCTACCGGGTCTTTTATTCGATTCCAGACCGCCCATTGTCGTACATCGTCGCAGATTCGCTTCGTTTACCAGGGAGATCGCCCACATACATCCACATGGTAGCAGAATCTTCAAAGATCGGTAGAGCACGCCGAACGTTGCTCAACGCGCTAATGGGGCGCTAACAGGTGATTAGCGTTCCTATAACCTTACCCTACGCCGTTCGGTCTACCGGGTCTCTTTTGTATTTACAGATTCTGCACCAGTGCCAAAGCAGATTCCTCGATGTGCGACGTGCCAGCTGTGTCTTGATCCAACCGCCGTGTCTCCTGGTCCACCCGTGTACCGTGCCCAACCGTGTCGCATGGTCCAACCGACTGAGGAGGCCGCAATCAATTGGTCCGAAATTCGTTGAAACAGCAGTTTCAAGGTGGCCGGAATGATCGGTACTACACCGATCAGGAATTAGATTAAGTTTGTGTTGTAATGTGTCTTATGTTCACTTGACACTGTAACTCATTTGTTCGTAAAACCAATATTTGTGATCGTACCCTAGTGTATAATCAACTCTCTCGCAACATAGCGATGAATCCAGAGAGAGCTACATACAATAGTTTAGTAAGCCATTTTAGTTGTTAGAATAGAATCTAGAGTTACACGAATCGCACGGCTTTCACTTCGTTCCTAATAAACTCCAATTAAGTTAAGTCCAATCAAGCGACTTTTACAAGTTCATCCGAAATCGGGTCTAAAAGTGGTGCAACATAAGCGCAGTCGAATCGCGCAGTGGTACAACGTACACCGAATAGTGCAAACAAAATTGCTCCCCCAACGGGTGTGATCAGCTGCTGTACCAGAAAGTATCGGCGACTTACCGGATTCCTACTGTTGGTGGATGCCGTCGACTGAGACGGGAAGAAATACCCCGAAATCCGAACCCCCCCATCGGCCGAGCCCGAACACATCTGCTTAACCTTTCCCTCCTTCTTTTTGTTCACCATTGGTTCACCTCCATTTTCGTTGAATCGAAAAACACGACTTCGAGTTTTATAGCACGTAAACAATACACATCAAACAGAAAGTGTGCAAATTTTGATTGATTTTTACCCAATGGTAAAAATAGTTATGCCCTGTTGAATGTGTCGCAAAAATTTCGTGTTCGCCCTTCAAGAGCACATCACCGCACTAAAACATCGAATATCATTGTAGAGACAAGACTGGTGAGTTTGGAGAACAACTTAATAATGATGTTTATTCTGACATAGTAAACTAACGACTACTGAGATACTACAACCTCTCCCTTTTTACGGCTGAGCATTGTCATATACAATAATGTTGGAATATCCAAGTCTAGCAAACACATCTTGCATTTTTTTTTTGATTGAGCTGTCATTGAGCTTTGAATCACTACTTCTAAGTATCTAGAAAGAAAAAAAAACATAAATGAAACCAAAATAATCTATTGATTTCAAAATAAAAATTTAATGATTCAACCCAGAGAAATAATCAATTAGTACTAGTAAATGATGTGATTCTGGAATTTCAGTGAAATCAACTGCGATTTTATACCAAGGATAATCAGGCATTTATGTTCTTTTAATTGGCTGTCTGTTGGGATTTGAAACAAGAACACAGCCTGAGCAATTTTGAACGAAATGTTCTACCATTTCGTTCACTTTAGTTCACCACACTTTTGTTCTAAGTAGAAGTTTCATCGATGACATTCCTAAGTGGGGTTCATTAGCTAACTGAAGGATACGGTTTTGTAATGCACGTGGAATAACAAGTTTCCTATTTCATTGTTTTCATTCATTGATGTTTCCATTCATTGATAAGCTTCCAGAGATTTTTTTTTATACATTGATAAGGTTTTCGTCCAACGTTTCGGAGGGTATGGTGAAAATGAGAAAGGGAATCTGCTATGTTGGTTTCTCCAGAACGATAAATGAGTTTATTTATAGTCATAAGACATGAGACGAAGTTTCCATCGTTCGATACGAGGTGATGGTATTAATCTATCATCAAAAATGGCTACCAACGGTTTATGGTCAGTGACTAACCAAAATTTCAAACCATAGATGTAGTCATGGAATTTCTCACATGCCCACACTATACCCTGCGCTTCTTTTCCCGTTTGAGCGTACTTCTTCTCTATTTCAGTAAGTTTCTTAGAAGCATAACTTATTATTCGTTCACCTGACTCATTAGATTTTTTACTAGTACAGCACCTAATCCGACCGGACTGGCATCGGCAATAACAAATATTTCATCATTGTGATTGTGAAATCCCAGCGTTTCACGTTTCAAAAGGATAACCTTTATTTTATCAAATGCTTCTTGTTGTTCCGGCCCCCACACAAAGTTCATTTCTTTCCTGGTCAGTTTGTTCAATGGATAAGTCAATGTGGCCATATCTGGGATGTATCTGTGCACGAAATTTACAAGACCAAGAAAGCTTCGAGTCTCGGCACAAGGTCGAGGTGGTTCAAATTTTTAATAGCGTCGAGTTTATCTTGTGATACTGATATGCCTTGGCCAGTTATCGTGTAACCAAGAAAATCAATTTTCGTAACATTCATTGAAAATCAATTTTACTGGATCTTTATTATCCTCTTTCTCTCTCTCTACAACAAATTCAAAAGAAAATATAATACTCATTTCAATTCCTTTTAAAAATTTCCTTCACAATCAGGCTTTACACTCGACTGCATGGTACAAATTACCATACTTTGGGTACCTAAAGGCTCCCACATTTCGAGAACCTAATCAGCCTGCAGCCAAGGATTTATTCCCGACTGCATGGAAACATCGAATGTTTCCACACTTTGGGCAACTGTTTCGAGAATTTTCCGTTTTATCGGGTCTCGGAAACAGTTCCCACAATTCGAGAACCCTGCACTGTGTCTGAGGCACCTCCAGCCAGCATTTACTCTCGTCTGCATGAAAACACAAATGTTTCCACACTTTGGGCAACTGCTCCGAGAATTCCAGTTTTATTGGGTCTTGGCAACAGTTCCCACATTTCGAGAACCCTAAGCTGTGTCTGAGGTATTCCGCCGGCATCACAAACTGGCACACACAACTTCAGATTTATGAAATTGTTTGAGAGAGACATTCTTAAAATCTTGATTTCCAGTTGCTTGTGGATAAATTTGGATCCCGGATAAGTCTTGGAAAATCTCCGAAGGGCGTTGATCCTGGATGAGTCTTGGAAAATCTCCGGGGGAGTTGATTCTGGATAAGTCTTGGAAAATCTCCGAGGGCGTTTGAAAAAAATTTCCGCTCGTCGCCAATTTGTAGAGACAAGACTGGTGAGTTTGGAGAACAACTTAATAATGATGTTCATTCTGACATAGTAAACTAACGACTACTGAGATACTACAATCATACGTCAGTTCACTCACACCATGATTGTGTTTATATTGTTAAAAGTAATGTAAATTGCTCTGGTGCACGAGTATGCGTGAAAAGTGTTTAAACTAGAGGTTGTACCCCAACCCGTTAACTATCATTTGAGGCTAGTGTGATGTCACCAAAATTTAAGGGAAGCCGATAGCATCTGGTTTTATTCAAGTTTTAGCAAAGCTTTCAGGGCACTTATAAAACACACGATAAATGGAGCATTTCCTATGTTACAGTATAGCAGTTCTAAAAATTTAATGCTATGGAAAAGACTTCATAAAACAACAATAAAACTTAAAAATGCCATTTGGCATAATCTGTGTTGCTTGGGACATGACGCTTCCTTTAATTTCGTCCCCTTATGAAAGACACGTACACTTTTCTCATTCAAAATTTGGATTGCAATATTCGGAACTTTAAACAAACCAACAATACTCACTTGCTAGCTGTTTTCCATCGCAATAATCCGACCGCCACGGGTAATCACATCCTTCGGTAACTCCTCGATGCTTGCCTGCAAAAACCAACCCATTGGGACAATCGTACAGTTCCGGTTGATTGTTGACACACTCCCAGTACCGATCGCAGTACGTCACATCCCCGACGACTTTGGACTTCACCTTGCACGGATCTTCCTGGTCCTGCCGCTGGGCTGCGCTCACACCTGTTGAAGAGAGAAGAAGGAAAAAGGGAAGTTAATTTAAAACATGTTGTCAAAGAAATTGAACGATAAATTCGAAGAGGTTTGATTTGTTTCAATATTTTCAATGGAAACCTCAACGCCGGAAATGTGATTGCATTTAATTAGGTCAATCATAACAATTCACCATAATATGCCTACCGTTTTGCCATAATAAGCATAAATATAAAACGAGAAATAAAAGTTCCTCCGTCATTAAAATGTGCTGCTGGTGTAATTTGATGGTGCAAAATTTTCCGTTTTGCGTCTCTCGTCTCATTTCAACCTAATCAAAGCTGATGCTGGTGCCTTATTGCAACCTCATCGTATACATAAACACTGCAATCATAAAATCAACGAAACGAGATATGCTTAGAGCAGTCATGCGTCGAGACGTCATCGGAGAAAATTATATGCGACGTTTAAGGGCTGGATTGCTGGGATTGGTAAAGCAACGGGCGGAAAAGGTGGGCTTCCTTAATGCGCCAAAAATTAGTAGCTACCCTCAAATGCCGAGACAAATTATTCAAAGCGCGATTCTAAAAATGGCGTTAACAAGTAATCCCAACTTAACTGCTGCTGGGGATGTTCGCCAATTTCGACAATTATATCGTCAGGAGTCAGCAGGTGTACATTCATCAACGAAAATTTTCATATGATTTGATTAACTTTGGAGGGAGAAACCTCAAAACGATAAAACCGGTTCACTTTCGTTTTATTTCTTGCAGAACAAGCTACAGCTGTTTTAATTAGACTAACATGGCTGATGAACTTGACAATTAACAATTATGTCAAAGAAATTCGAATATCGTAAAAAGAAGATTAAAACCTCTGTCGAGTTAAACATTCACTGAGTTACATCAGCAAGCAAAATTACCGCAAAATTTAACCAAAGTCAGGAGTAGAACTCAGTTGAAGAAAAACAGTCTTAAAATGTTTTACTTTCTTTTTTCGTAATGAAGTACATGAGGCTCATAAGATATGGATCATTTCTTTCGTTTCACATTACTTTTTATGCAAATTTCCGCGTTCAACAAAGGCATAATTTTCTTTCGGACTTAATGTGATAAAAAATAACAGTTTGCAAAAACCCTTCAGATAACTTCACAATAAACGTCAACAGCCGAAAACCTCCAAGCCTTTTTTCCACTTCAAGAGCTCTTCTGGATGGCCACTTCTAGTTTGAATTTTATCTTACCTGGACCGACCGTTAAAACCCTGATTCATTCTTGGAAGCATGCAATTTGTTATAATCGACCGTAACCGAGTGGCTTCAGCTTTAGTTCTAGTGTATGAATGAATAGCTGTCCCCTTCAGCACGTTCGTTCTTCCATGTCCAACCAAGTGCATCCGTTTTTGGTTCTAAAATTTGCAAAATAGCACCAGGTAAAAGTCACCTTGAGCTCACTCCCTCTATCTCTCGGAGGATAATTAGGAATAAAAAAAGGAAACAGTCCACTGCTCCCTTGTAGGGTTGAAGCGAAGCAAAAGATCTCAAGCAGAAAAAGCAACAACACTCACCGGTAAAATTGTTCTACCCCGAAAAGAACATCCTTGAGGTCCCATTAATTCTGGTCGTTATCCATTTTGTCATCCTTTCGGGGTGACCATTCAAGAAAATTGAAATTAAGGTGATTATCTGGTTGAGTAACGGTGTCTCCACCATTGTATGGGGGGAAACTTGGCTACACAAAAAATTACCAGTGATTAAATTTGATGCATTGAGAAAGAGTGTTTTCACAAGTCATGGTTAAATGTTATTCAAATGGTTTAAGATAAGATCATTTCAATTTCCCATTTATGTTTACGCTCATCTGACCTCGGGCATGCTGGAACTAATACAAAGACACAAAATTGTAAAAGAAATCCTCTACAATGGAAGATCAAATTAGGAACGAAGTAAGAATCGAGGTAAAGATCAGTATCATGATTGGAATCAGGATCAATTTCAGGATCCAATTTAAAACCAGGAGGAGGTGATGAATACAAATATGCATTTAGTTTTTCCCTAGCATCTCTACATTTTTAACTCTAAGGATCAATTTTGAAAATAAGTCAAATTCCACTTATAAAATGTTCTTATTTTTTCCAACTCAGTATGGTATAGCATCACGTTCGACACTTTTTGTTGCCAAAATCAACCAATGTCAAAATTTAACGGATCTTTTGTCAATTTTGTTTATTTATTGAAAAGTAAAACTTGTTATTTTAATATTTAAATTGTTTTGATAATTTTAGAGTGTTTTATCAAGTTTTAGCCACATATTGCCTCATCTTTTATTTTGTTTAAAATGTTTATTTTTTAATTTTTTTATTTACGAAAGAAAATACATATTTATAGTATTTTTCCTAATCAGCTTTTTCTTAATGACCTAATTTTAAATCCTTTTATTGTTCCTTGAAGTTGAGACATCACGAGGAGGGGATGGCAAAAAATAAGTTTTCAATAAATTGTATAAAATTTAACAAAAACTTGTATGCAATAAAATTTCATTCCATTAATGTAGCTCAAAATAGAGAAATCAGTTTGTTTAACAGCTTTATATTGATAATATAAAAGCTGAAAATATTTTAAAGTAAACTAGCTGACCTGGTGCGCACCGTATTGAAATTATTTAAATTTAAAAAAAACTGATTTAAATTAAATAAAAAAGTTTTCTTCTTTTTTAATTTCATCATTTCATCATTATTATGAAGCATCCCTTTAAAATGGAACCGCTACTTGCTTTAGCAATTTCAATAATAATATTTCAAAGAATTCTATTTTCTAAAATATTAATTGATTTAACTTTTGTTTCCAAAAAACCTGAAATTAGAATTATTATTTAAAATCTTAAATTTGGTACTGTTTTCAGATTTTGAGTTTGGATTCTTTCAAACCAATATACATATGAGTTAAAATATCTCTAAAAAGGTTGATTGAATTTGATATTTCCGAAATGGTTTATTTTTTTATTTTCATTTCGAATCGCCAACAAACAACTACGGGTTTGAAACAAACTACTCTTCATAAAGGATTTTAATTTTAAGCCAGTCAAAATTTTAAATTTTATTGGTTGTTTAATTTTAATAGGGTGATTTGCCAATCCTTGCACAGCTAAGCACATGATTTTGGTTTTTATGTAGTATTTTAGTAATTTTAACCGAATTCGCTCAATTTTATCCGTCTAATGTGCTTATGCAAACTTAGTCAGCAAGATCCCAAATTCAAGTATTCTAAAATTGTGACACAAAAATTAAAAAAAAAATGAAAGTACGATGCCTCTACCCAATTGTTTTATAGGCAAATTTGATTTCGTGCCTAATTTTGTCCGATTTTTCCAATGACTGCACATCCTTCAAACCTTCTAAAATCTCAGTCAACAAGTGGTCGAAGGAGCTGATATTTGGTACGAAAGCGTATTATTAGAACGTTTTATTCAAATGAAATCCAATTTGGAGACTACCCCTTTTGAAGGGGTCGTCCATATAAACCGTCCAATGCACAATGGGAAAATTTGGACTCAAAATTCCAAGAAAAAATCGAAGCTGCCGGTTGAAGATCCGGAAAAGATTTATCTTTGATGAAATTTTCTCATAAATCATAATCTGCCGTCAAATTTTAACCGGATCCATCTCAGTGAAGTGTTATTTTTCCTATTTACCCAGTAATGAACTTTTTTCTTCATATGGCCTAGAAACAAGGAAATTTTAAGTCATTGATATTCGATAAATCGAACTTAAAGGTTCTTAAACAAATGAAATATTTGAAAAGGGCCTATTAACAGATTAAAGGACAATAGAACGTGGTCTGTGTTACCCCCCTACACCCCTTTGAGGAAATGTCATTTATTAAAAGATTTTCTCTAGGTCTAACTTGGAAGTTCATCGATTTTTACAAAATGAATATAACAATTTAAAGCTTAAGAATTCACTCAACAAACCCAAAAATTTCAGATCATTTGACTGATTTACGCTCAAGATATGCAAAAAGCTAATTGATTAAAATACCTTTTTTCATGAAAGTTTGTAATTGGAATTATTTGTAACGAACGTTACTCCTGTAGTAATTCATCAATCTTCAATTAACTTTCCCATCACATTGAAGTATTTCCCAACAATATTTCGGATGAAAAACTGTTTTGTTCAAATTTAGTCTATATTTTTTAGGGTAAAAAATGGCAGATTACTTCGCTCAGATGTCTCCGGTATAACTCGACGGCATATTTGAATTTCTAAGCAAATTTTTCCTAAGATAAGTAATATTTCAAGTCTTTCAACTTGTGCCTTCGAGTTTTTCTGTGATCTCGAGTTCAAATTTTTCCACTGTGCAATATTTTGACTAAAATTTTATCAAACCCAAGGGGTTAACAGTTGACATGAAATGCAAATTTTAGGATTTTTTGTGTAGGTGCAACAGATTATCTCGAAACTTGACAAACAGTGGTTAACGGTCCGGATGAATGATTTCAATATAAATCTGATAATAAAGAAGCCCCCCCAGAGCCAAACCTGTTGAAGTGCCTTAAGGCTACTTTGACACTTTTCAAGTATCGCAAGGTGCCCAGTTTTCATTATTTACATACATTTCTCAGCGAGTTTAATAAAATTTGCATAAAAACAGAGGCTCTGAGACCATCATATATCAATAAATTTCTTTAAAAGTCACTTTTCAAGTGTCTTAGAATTAAAGTTGAATAATATTGAAAATCAACATTGAATGTAGAACATATGAAAAACCTGTTTGGAAAACAGTGGAAACAGCACAGAAACTAATAAAATTACTTGTTATTCGTATTCATCCACAAATCTAGCGAAAGAAACATGTCATAAAAAACGACAATTCTATTTTTAATCAGTTGCATTTAACTTTAAAATCGTAAGAACTCTTTAGAAAAAATCGGAAAAATTTGAAATTTGGAACATATTACTAAAACCACGAGATACATAATCTGTTAAAAAAGCAAGCTCCAACTGGCATGCCGAAAAAAACTTACACATTTGCGTTCGGGTCAATATGACCCGAGAGTTTGCTCGCGTTCTGATGATAAATGTTAACAGATTTTCATGATTTAAGATTCATTAGTTAGGAAATGTATACTAGTTTCTGAATTTAAAAAAATTATGTTGATGCAACTTATCCGAACGCTTGGATTCTGCTCCGAACGAAAATAAAAACCTCGAAAATGATGACATCTCAGAATGCCCATATTTTCTAGTCGCTTTTCAAACATATATAAAAATTTAGGGTCATATGGAAGTTTCGGTCGCTTGCCTATAATTTCCTTAAAAAAACTCATATATTTTTTTTTGCTTCGCAGCTTTGTAACTCATTCTTTATTGAACCGATTTTCAACATTCAAATTTAAATTTTATTTTAATAACATGATAATCATTTTCACTGATTACACATAAGTAGTATCTTAGTATCTCAAATATTACTGTTATTCGTAATATGAGAATGAAAATATAGGTAAAAAAAATCGTAGTTCTCGTACCCGGCTGATATGATGCGCGCATTTTTCATTTTGTCATCGTGATTTCTTAAAATTTTTCATCAAACCTGCCCACTAGACTGCCCCAAATTTTTATGCTTTTTGAAATGTTATGCGCTGCAGGCTAAAATTGGTCCAATGCCTAGTACAAGGTCTCATGCCAAATTTGGGCCAGATCCGATCACGAGAAGGGGTCGCTCAACGAGCCAAAAGTTTGTATGGAATTTTGAGACATTTTGTTCATGAGAAACATGAAAATCCAGTTTTTTATTAATAACTTTGGTCCCCTTCGGCCGATTTCTTTTGAAAACGGTTTTTCTCAAGGCCTAAACTGTGACAAATATTTCATTCCAAGATTGCATTTCGATTTTGGTTAAGACAAAAAAAGTTATTTGACTATAAAAAATGGGATCTTTTTCAGTGACGCTCACTAGCGGTCAAGGGGTTAGCCTCCTGAATTCTCATGATAGATGTCGTGGGATCGTTTCTTGGCTGATTGATGAGCTTTTTCGGACTGCGAACTCGGAGGACTGGAGTTCAAATCTCGGTCGAGGATTTTTTTAGTTCTAGAATGGACAACGGTAGGATGAAGATTCAGAAGTTCGTCACAAAGTTCTAGGAAATCCAAACAAAATCTAAGAGCTAAGTATTTTTTGTGATTTTCTAAAAATGATGCAACATTATTCTTATATTATGAATAACCCAAAAGTTCCTTCGACATCATGTTTAACTGATTTTATTTATTAATTATATATATGGTGTTTGAAAAAACTGTAATTCAACTTTTGAAGATATTTCTGGGAAAAATTATCAAACTCCTGAAACAAACTCCTTCAATTAACTGGAATGATGTCAATGATATTCAATAATGAGAAATTATTCGTGAATTGATTTGTTCATTAATATGATCAATTGAAATAAAAAATGTGTTTTTTTTATCAGAAACAATAAAGCTTGACAGAGAACAACTATTTTGCTAAACAGTTTTTTTACAACACCAAGCATTTGGTTTTAAAACGATTTATTGAAAAATTTGTCAGTTATTGAAATTAGATCATATTGTATTTCTTTGTTCAGATTTTTCTACATTATTTTTTACATATGTATGATACTGAAATTCTCTGATGAAAAAGTTAAAAAAAAATCATTACAGAAACTATAGTAAGTGATTATCACAGAAGCATTTTATAATAGAGAATAATATAAAATGTATGGATCTTGTTTAAATAGCAGGTTTTTGGTTAAAATTAGAAACATAACAGAAAACATGATCTTTTACCCGCCTCCCAAACCAGATTATTCGCCAGGATGCAGAGGTAACCTCAGTCCTACAGCACAAATTCATTTAATTCATTCCTTTCTTTTTTTTCTATTGACGTGGCGGGCGCCTTTATTGATGTTCCAAGAGAGAGCATCAGTTTTGTACATTCAAAATGAGCTGCTAATCTCAAGCGCCTTTCTTTTGACCTCTGTGCGAAATTGGTGGCGTCGGTCATTGGTAACGTGGAGCTTATTCTACCGAACCACACCAACAATCGTGGATTTCAAAATGTATTTTTTTCATTGCAAATCATTAAAAAATTTCAATTATTTTAATTTTTTAAATCTGTCATTAAAACAGTTTTTTTTTTTGCATTTCGGATTCAAAGGTTTGAGATGCTGAAAGCTTTCAATAGGAACTAGTAGAAGTTAGGAAAACAATTTTTAAGGTTCGTCGTAACCCTAGTCAAAAGTGTCTCCCAATCAATAGCAATACCCCTCTCCCAACCAAAATTGTTTTGCTAGAATGCAGAGGTAACATCGGTCCTAAAGCACAAAATAGATCTTTCATCCTTTTCTCTTTCTTCCAATCTATCTATTGACTACTAGGACGTGGCTGGCGCCGTTATTGACGTTAAAAGAGAGAGCAACAGTTTTGAGCAACAGTTTTGAGCAGTGTGAATGAGCTGCTAATCCCAAGCACCATTCATTTGACCTCTGATTAAAATTAATGGCCTCAATCACGGAGTAGCAACCATTATTGGCAAAGTGGAACTTGTTCTACTGAGCCACGCCAGCGATCGTGGACCTCGAAGTGATTGTTACCATAATATGTTTTTGGAACAAGCAATGCATACATTTTCTACAACCATGCACTTCGGGTTTTACGGTTTAAGGTGGATGTGAGTAGTTAATCAAGCTAAGCTAAGAAATGGGGTCTTTTTTCAGAGTGATATTCATCACTATTAATGAGAGACAGTGCTTCGAACATTTTGACTCAGTATTGACAGTGATGAATATCACCCTGAAAAAAGTTGCCCCATTTTGAAGTCTACTAACTTTTTTATCTTAACTCGAATCGAAATGCAGTCTTTGCATGAAATATTTGTAATAGTTTAGGCTTTAAGAAAAACTGTTTTCAAAATAAATCGGCCGAGGGGACCAAAATTACTCATGAAAAACTGGATTTTCATATTTTTTCCGAACAAAAAGTCTCAAAATTCCATACAAACCTTAGGCTAGTTGAGCAACCCCTTCCCGAGATCCGATCTGGTCCAAATTTGGCATGAAACCTTTTACTAGGCCTGAGATCAATTAAACCCGCAGCACTAAACTTTTTCAAATGTCGGGTCATTTGGGGCACTCTTCTGCCCACTTTTTATGAACACAATGATAGATTAAAATCTCTAAAAACGATTGATATGCTTTTTTTATGTGGTTTTTGAAAAATTTGAAGCAACGTTTTCCGAATTTACTAAAACTAACTCGACCAGATTTTCAAACGTTTTGTAGCAAGCTTCACGTAACCCACAACCCCCGCGTATTTACCTGAATCTACAGGTTGAACTTCAATGAGGGGTAGGTGGCCAAGATTTTTACTAAAATTGCCTTATTTTGAAGCTAGCAATTAGCAGAAAATGATTTTTTTTTTTCGATTATAGTCGTTTTACCATCTTTGTGGCATTCGCGACTTCGGCACTTGTGGCGCACTTGTGAATAAATGCAAACATTTTTCAACGTCAATGCATGTACATAAAGAGCTCACAAGCGAATCCATGATGCGAAATTGTTATTAAAAAAAATCTATTTGTGCTGTCCGCTAGCTTCAAAGTAAGGAAATATTGGTAAAAATCTTGGCCTTCCATGATTAAGAGAAAGAGAAAGTTCGCTAAGAAAGTTCGTTCAAAAGTCGATAGTTGGCCAACTCATATCAATTGTGTTTTTTACTGAACCAAAGGTGAATTTTTGGTTTTTGGGGTTCATTTGTTCAACAAAATGAACATCAACTGTATTTTTGATTTGAACATATGTTTTTAATATTTATTTATTTCATTGGCATTAATCATTAGCAAACGAAGGTTAAGGTGAGAAATTTGGTCGCAGTTTGTTTTTTTAACGATCTAAATATCTTTAAAGAAGTTAAATTTTAAGTTTACTCAAAATGTCAATTCCTTCGCTCCAGTTGGTACCAAAGTGTAAACCAGTGTAGAACTTTTTAAACAACATTAAGTGTATTCAATTATATTGCATATAATTAAAAGTTTGTGCTCTCCCGATAAACATCTTAACATAAAACGAGGAAGAGATAGGAATGAAGAGAGACACTACGAGAAACCTCAACCTAACTCGTCAGTCACTAGTTAGGTATACTGGCTTCCAACTTTGTACCAAACCCAGGATTTACGCGGGGATACACTTTTACTGAATGACGAAGGGTCGCACTGCCAATGGACAAGTGCTGCCATCTCGCCGCGATTTGTTGGGCAGATGCGGGTGGGTTATTCTATGACATCAGAGGATTTGTGGCGGTAGGATGGTTGCAAACTTGTAACTGTAACACTCTGACACCACACCGTCTATCTTTCTAGCAAGCAAACCAAACGACAACGCGGTGGCATGCTGTTCATTTGCATTTACAGTTCAAGTGGTTTCGCTCTCGGAGAGCACTCAAGTTTGTCATCTGATAGGTTGGTATCACACCGTGTCGTCGTCGTCGTCCGTAAGCACGTGGCACAAGTTTGGAGCACTCGCCTCCTCCGGATAACGTCAACGCGACGACATTGGCTGATATGAATAAAGCTCTAGTAATTGCTTTTGCTATTTTCGAGCAGTTTTGTGAGTCAAATACTTCGAATGGCATGCATATTTTTAATCCGGAGCTGGTTGAAAGTAAATATTCTACTCTGCTTTTTCATATCTAGTTGAGCAAATGGTTTCAAGTTTTGTCATTCTAAAGTTCGAGCTAAGTAAAAGCTATCGAAGCAATTGCTTTTTTCTTATTCATACCACCTATTACTTGGCGGGTGTCATTTTCAGCTCTAGCTGAGTGTTATTGGAACTTGTTTAATTGATTGGAATCGCTTGTCATACTTGAAAGTTGCTCCAGGAATTTTTATCTGTTTATTGGCAGATGTTACCGGTTTACAAGTCGAGGTAACGGTGGCAGATGGTTGGTACATCGTGAGTTTTCTATACCAGCCATGATCATGAATGGAATGGAAATGTGATAGGTCGTCTTAAATGTTCTAAATTATGGGAATTTTTCCATGGAAACTTCTTAAAAGGCAGTGATTTGTTGTTTGGTTGACACAATGACCCATGCGATATTTATTATTTTAGGTTTAGGTTAATACTGGCGCCGAATTGTTTTCAGAATTTACTTTCTTTTGTCGTATCTTCAACAATATAAAAAGCTTTGCGCAGTGGCGATATCGTAACCAATGAGGTTCTACCGAGGTGCGATTATTGCTAGTTGAAAACTCAACAATATAAAAATTATTAAAATAATGAAAAATTAAAAATAAACTTAGACCACATTAAACGTCTGATTTTCATTTACAATTTTGTCAGTCGCTGTGGCTATTTGATAAGTAAAAAGGTAAATTGCTACTCCCACACTTGATAAGTTTCATGAATATATACTTGACAGCTGCCTGTTTCTCCCAGCAAGCGTGGGTGAGAATTGTCAAAATCTTCTAAAGAGTTGCACCATTAGTTTACATTCGAACCCAACGAAAAACAACGGAGACAACCCACCCTTGAAACTTATGTCAAGTCTTAGAAGAGCTTGAATTTGAATGGGGGGAAATGAATGGAGCAGCTCAACATTACCGAACACATATTAAGCAAGTTATGCAAAAACACCTCACATCCAATACGATTTCGGTTGCAGTAATTAAATCTAATACCCGAGGCATTCATAAAAATTAAGAAAATTAAATTTTAAAGCACAGCACAGCATGAATGGTCAATACCATTATTGTTAGCGTCGACCGTTGAGATAACAAAGAAAAGCGTGGAGCTCATCGCTTACTGTGGGCTGAACAGTAAGAATCCATAGAACAAGACGCAAATAACGTAAGCTTTTGTAGCTTTATAATGAATCATTTGTGAAGAAAAGTGAACAGTTTAGAGCTTCTGTTGCGGAAAAAATGACAATTTTGTTTTGCGCAGCCATTGGTACACATGATTTTTTGAATGTTTTTATCGCCGCGCACGGAAAGTCTTCTAGTAATTGTCAGCAGTTAAACATAGAGAAAATCTTCGAGAAGTTCACAAAGGTTACATAAGACTAACAGGCAGGCATTCCAGTTAATATTTCCCATCTTATAACCGACTGAAAAAACACCAATTTTAGAAACAGTACCAGAAGAAACGATTATCTAATGAAAATTACAACAAAGTTTTGGGAAATTTAAGGTTAGATAGCAATTCGAATCTGTTTAGTCTTAGTTGGTCAATTTCCTAGTGGATTTTCAGACAGCTCGCCGAATGTGTGATGATTTATCGAAATCGGGACCAAAAACATTGTTCCAAAATATATTCCAGATAATGCTTTGTAAAAATGGCGTCTCATACTAATTCAGTACCACACTTTCGTGCTTGAATCTTATTATTTCGGGCACTACTTAAAATTTTACCAGGTCAAATTCACAACACATCCTTTCTTCTTTTATTCGAACAGAGAATATTTATCATAGCTTAATTTCGTGACCATTGGTGCCTTCACGGTACATCACAATTGAGTCACTACATATATTAGGCTTATGAACATAGAATAACCAAATCTGGCATGAGATATTATTTAGATATATTTCTATGCTAAACAATTCATTTCTTGCAGTAGGAGGTAAGGATTGCGAATGTTTGAAGGGAAGAAGAAGGCTTGCATTAAATTTGTTTTACATAATCCGAGAAATGGACAAAACTTATCATGGAAAAGCATTTTGGTATTCTTAGTTTATTTGACACAACATCCTCCTTCCAGTAAGTAGGTACATAGAAAGAGGGAGGTGGGCCCAATATAATTTTGTTAGCATAAGTTTTCAATTTATGCTAACGAAGTTAAAAAAAATAATAATAAAAACAACGCCAACAAATGGAATCAACTATGGTATGGTACAGAAAGCTATTTGGTTACGAGATATGTTGCTACGATTGTTATAGACCTTAAGTGACAGTGTGGAGAGATGGAGAAAAGAGGGAGCTGTATATAAATTTGACATAAGAAGATTTTCGGGTAGGTACGAAAAAATGGGTTATTAAAGACTGTTCCTTTCAGCAGAGGGGGGAGGAAGAAGTGATAAACACAGGGGGGCTCTCTTACCAGTTTTTTTGGCTTAAATCGAGAACATATCAAGCAAAAGGGACCATGTTTTAAAAGTTTGGTTGTTTGCGTACGAATAATATGAGACCCTCCTTTTTTGGGCGAAAATTTGTTTACATATTCTTTGTATCGCAATTCGAAACTCCAGCTGCAGCTCTCATTTTAAAGCGATTGCTTTTGAATTATGCTATAATTTGATTGACAATAAACAATAAAAAAATTTAAATAATTTCTGAGAAATATCATTTATTTTTGGAAGGTGCAGCAAAGCACACCGGGTTAGCTAGTATAAGAATAATTGTCACCATACTTTTACAGTTTTTCCCCAATTGTCTTATAGCATGGATGAGTTCAATTAACAAAAAATAAGTTCTGATTACATTTTTATTTTCAAACTTTTAAAAGATACAAACAGATTTCAGGTTCAAATGATGATTTCAGACACAAGCAAGCTAGATCAGGAAAATCAATCAACAAATTTGAAGACGATTTTTCAATAATCAGTGAACTAAACAAATATAAAAATAACATTTGAAAACACCCTTTATACTTTTGAATACATATTAAGATTCTGTAATATGATTTTAATCGCCGTAATTTGTATGATTATAATTTTAATGGCATGTGCGGCGGAATGAAAACTAGAGAGAATTTTATTTTATAGAATTTGAAAGAAAGGTGGATAGACAGGCATTAGTGCGCCAATAGGAGAAAGCTTGATAGGTGTTGAAATTTTAGGCTAGAGGGCATGTTGATGAAAAGCTCCCATGAATTGCTCCCGCCTTTGCTCTGCATTAGCTAACTATACATGAGAAACCCAGAAAGAGAATTCCCATGTATAGCGAGCCCAATGGTTTGAGAGCGTGTTTTTACGCACACTTCAAACGAGCTCATGCCCTCTAGCCTAAAATTTCAACACCTATCAAGCTTTCTCCTATTGGCGCACTAATGCCTGTCTATCCACCTTTCTTTCAAATTCTATAAAATAAAATTCTCTCTAGTTTTCATTCCGCCGCACATGCCATTAAAATTATAATCATATTAAGATTCTTAAAGACTGTTCGAACTGTTCTCCTTTTTTTAGAAAAGCGTTCTCGAATCGAAACAAATCAAGAATTTGGCGAGTAGTGAAGTAGTGATAAATACAAACGGATAGAGAAAAAAATCGTCGTCTTCACACAACAATGATTTGTTGCTTGTTGTTGAAATTCAAAACATTAGCTTGAACAAGAAAATATCATTTGATCCCCGATGGAAAATGTAATGTAGTTTTTTACATGTTTAACAGTGTCGCGTCCTCAAAAACCTGGCAAAAATATATTTTCGAAATTTTTAACTTATAAATACACTGAAGTAAAAACAAACTATCATGTTTTAACTTAAAACCATTTATTTTAAAATTCGTTGAAAACAAGGTTAAGATACAGTTAGTTTGAACAACTTTACGTCTTGTGAAAATATTATTGTGATAAAAAAATTTCAATGATTTAAGAATACTATGTAACTTACGTGATATAATACCCTCGGGAGACAAAGTAAACCCTCTCTTTATGTATCTGAAATCATTAAAACAATAACATCTTTTTTCTTCTAAGCCAAAAAATTTACCTCCTTGTTCATACGGAATTCGAGGTCTAGTCAAGCATCAGTGATATTTGAGAACTAACTATTAGATTGTAATGCAGAATAGGAAAATATAGTCAAATCTACCACGGTGTGCCAAAATACGTTATTAAAAATAAAAAATGACCACCAAAACGGCACTCGGCATTCGAAAGATACAGTATTCAGACATCCATCTTAAAATTTGGAAATGTTTCATCGGGCTTTTTTGAAATAAGAGCGATATTAAATTTTTAAGTCAATTTGTATTAGATTCCCAATGGGGTTTTTCGACCTAATGTCCTATGACCATGGATTTTTCTGACTACATATTTTATGACAATCACCCAGTTCAATGAATTTATAGAAAATTTAATGCCCTACAACTTTGTCGAAGACTGGAAAAAGATTTGAGATGATCCTGAAAAGTTATTGGCAATTTTTTAAAATATTATTAGACTGATTGAAATTTTTCCTTGTTTTTTAAGATTTTTTTTCAATTCAGCTTCACTAAAAAGCGAATATCTTTCCAGGCGTAGTTTGAATCGTTTTTGGGTCTTCAACTATTTTTTTCGTGCTTAAAATGTGCTTAGTCGAACAAGGTAAATAGCATAATATTGGCTTTAAAATAGTCATTTTTGATTACCTTCTTGGATTCAACAATAAAAATAAACGATATATTTTATTTTAAATTAAAAATCAACACAGATGACAACTGTTATAGTCCACTACAGCATTTAAGAGATGATCATAGTATAATTTCGATGTATCGGGGGTTTGATATCGTTTCCACGTTTCTGAAATATCATGATGAACACTCTCCGAGGCTTGCTCTCCGAATACACCCAGCGATTTTCCGGTGTATTCGCAAAAATCCTTTACATGGAATCGTAGAATGTGGAATTTGGAAGAGTTTGACAGTTTAAGATTCTCCCACACTGATATTTTTCGTTCAAAATTGCCTGCAGCATATTGATTGCAGACAATTCGACAAGTATTGCAAAGAAGTCAGGGTAATATGCTTCACGACTTTTAAAACGACTTATGAAGTTAGCACTGATGACCTCCTTTTGACTTTCTGTTATCTTTCGCATACAACTTTCTTTCGAAAAGCATAATGCACATACGACGCACGCGAGTATTTCACCCAAAAACCTGGCCAAAACTCAAAATTTAAATCTCATTGGTTTTTTTATGTCAATGTGTATTTGATTCTTGAGTACGTCAGTTTTTTGACAACTAATTTGTTTATAAGCTGTAGCAACTGTCGAAACTTTAGTATTTTTATGTGACAGAAATTTTCTTCAAATCGTTGAATCAGCGCGACTACGTCATATCAATGAATAAAACTTTCTTAAGTGACTAAAATGAAATTTTTAAATGGAAAACTTCAATGGAGGGTTTTTAAATAATTTTAAGTATTATAGATAAAATTCGATAATTATAGAAACAGTCTGCAGTGCTTTGAAAATTCTTTTATTGATTTGTCGTTTTTAAAGTTGGTTTTTTACAGATTAGTGTTTTTGTTTATGTTCCCAGCAAGTCCCAGCAAAATGTTTGATATCATTTGAAAATAAATAACTGCTAAAATCATGTGCAAAAGAAACAAATCGCGCAAACTCGCGCAAATTTGATATTTTTCAGTTTGAAGTTTAAAAATATTGATAGTGTTTTTTCCACAAAAAAGTCACCTAGGGCTTCGTTTATTTTAGTTTTATGCTCAGTGAAATGTATGTTCTTTTTCGAATATCTTCAATAAATATTTCACTTAAAAAAAGGTATTTTGAGATTATCCTTCATGTCATATAAATGTTAGAAAAGGTATCTGTGACAGTAGAAGCTTGCTCGTATGATGCCTATTACCCTACATTTACTATTACATACACATTTGTGCTGAAAATTCTATCCCAAACAACTTTATCGAAGACCCAAAAACGATTCAAACTAAGCCTGGAAAGATATTCGCTTTTTAGTGAAGCGGAATTGAAAAAAACTTAAAAAACATGGAAAAATTTCAATCAGTCTACTAAAGTTTTAGTAAATTGCTAATAACTTTTTAGGATCAGCTCAAATCTTTTTCCAGTCTTCGACAAAGTTGTCGGGCATGAAATTTTCTATAAAGTCATTGAACTGAGTGATTGTCATAAAATATGTAGTCAGAAAAATCCATGGTCATAGAACATTAGGTCGAAAAACCCCAGTGAGAATCTAATGCAAATTGACTCAAAAATTTAAAATCGCTCTTATTTCAAAAAAGCCCGATGAAACATTTCCAAATTTTCAGGATGGATGTCTGAATACTATATCTTTCGAATACCGAGTGCCGTTTTGGTGGTCATTTTTTATTTTTAATAACGTATTTTGGCACACCGTGCTACTAGCTGTTGAATTATGTTAGCGATAAGCGGTTGAGAAATCCTCTACAGTAGGGTGTCCCAAAATTGCATAACTTCTGGGAATCTGGGGGCTCACCCTCATAATGGTAGATGAGGATGTGCAGAACAAACTTTTGTATGGGGCCGACTGAAAAAAATTATGTTTGGAGGTTCCGCAAGCGCGATCTTTGAAAAAAGTCCACTTTCATAAGATTTTATTTTAAATAAATTCTGGGTCCAAAAATTTTCATAAAATTTATATATTTTATATTTTTTTAATTTTGTTCGAGTTGAATACTACACGTAAAAAATGAAAAATGAACCAAATTTGAATCAAAATGTAAAACAAGCAAGCTATTTCCAAGAAAAAAAATTTTTTTTGGCCCAAAAATTTTGAATTCAACTGACCAAAATGTGTACCAAGCGTAAAATATTTTTGATACCAATGCCATCAAAAGATGCGGATTTTTGTGCATTTAAATTTTGCTGAACAAAACATGTTGTTTGTATCATCGTGTGAAGAGCTATTCACGGTTTAATGCTTAATAAAAATCACAATTTTGGATATTTTTAATTTTATTTATCAAATTGTCATAATAAATACCTACTTTAAAATCAAAATACTTGCAAAAAAGACTTGGATGGTTTAAGGAAGTCATCAAAAGGCCATATGCCAAATTTGAGCGGAATCGGACAACAGGAAGGGGTTGCAGTGAATCTCAAGTGTGAAAGGGATTCTGAGACATAGTGTTCTAAAGAAGCATAAAAACTGGTTATTCATCATACAAAAAAAAAAGTAAGTAAATGTACTCATTGTGTGTTAAACGACAATTTGCCACAAAAATACAATCTTGGAACAGTCATAACTTTTTTGTTTTAAGTCCAATCGAGATGCAGTCTGCAGGTGAAATGTTAGTCTTAATTGAAATTTTAATAAAATCTACATAATCAAGCAATCGATTGGTAAAGACAAAAATGTTTGATGAATAACCAGTTTTTTATGCTTCTTTAGAACACTATGTCTCAGAATCCCTTCCACACTTGAGATTCAGTGCAACCCCTTCCTGTTGTCCGATTCCGCTCAAATTTGGCATATGGCCTTTTGATGACTTTCTTAAACCATCCAAGTCTTTTTTTGCAAGTATTTTGATTTTAAAGTAGGTATTTATTATGACAATTTGATAAATAAAATTAAAAATATCCTAAATTGTGATTTTTATTAAGCATTAAACCGTGAATAGCTCTTCACACGATGATACGAACAACATGTTTTGTTCAGCAAAGTTTAAGTGCACAAAATCCGCATCTTTTGATGGCATTGGTATCAAAAATATTTTACGCTTGGTACACATTTTGATCAGTTGAATTCAAAATTTTTGGGCCAAAAAAAAATTTTTTTTCTTGGAAATAGCTTGCTTGTTTTACATTTTGATTCAAATTTGGTTCATTTTTCATTTTTTACGTGTAGTATTCAACTCGAACAAAATTTAAAAAATATAAAATATATAAATTTTATGAAAACTTTTGGAACCAGAATTTATTTAAAATAAAATCTTTTGAAAGTGGACTTTTTTCAAAGATCGCGCTTGCGGAACCTCCAAATATATTTTTTTTTCAGTCGGCCCCATACAAAAGTTTGTTCTGCACATCCTAATCTACCATTTTGAGAGTGAGCCCCCAGATACCCAGAAGTTATGCAATTTTGGGACACCCTACTCTACAGCCAAATCAACTTTACATAAACACTAGTTTGTTCGTAGTTATCGATGTTCAATAAGCAATATTATGGGTTCAACCAAAAATCTGTGATATGGAAGAGCCAACCATACGAATTTTGATAACAACTTGTAGAGTTTTTATCCGTAAATAAATGAATATAATATTTTCTAGGGTATGCTTAAAAATGAACGCTCGTGTAAACAGTGTTCTGCGTATAAGCGCGTAACTGTGCGAAAATCGTTATACCCTGACGCGGGCGCAAGAATACATTATGGTCCTTATTTCTTCCATAATTCTTGAAGGAGTGATTGGCTCATTTTGATGTCTTCAGATGAAAGTTGTGGAACTAGTTCAACTATAAAATGGTATTTTTTGCAGATTTTTAACCCCCGGTGCACATGCGTACGATAACAGAAGAAGTCCCTATATGTGAGTGCAGTTGTTCGAAAATTGTTAGTTTTTGACGTTAAAAAAGAGATTTATTGTCACTGTTTCTTTCATAACTCTTGAAGGAGTTTTTGGCCTACTTTGGTGTCTTCAGATGAAAGTTGTGAAATTAATAGGACTATAAAATGAAATATGTTTCAAAAATTTTGGTGGTGCAGACGGACTTTTGAACGTTGTTTTTAAAATATTTGCTTTATTTTATACCAAGAATAAATATATTTTTCTTTGTTGTTATTTTATTTGGATAGCTGGTAAAATTTTAATGCGTTTTGATGTGCTATTTTATATTCTACGTTGAAAATTGACAAAGTTATGGGCATTTGAAAAGAGGGTAATTTTTTTTTTTCAAAAAAAACTTTAACGTTAGCTAACTCGAAAAATAAAAGTCTTAGAAATCTGCAAAAACACATGTTTTATTATGGTGCTCCGAAGACCCCCGGCACAAGCTCGTCAGATAATTAAAAAAATCCCCAATAGCATTTATTCAGGAGCTTTTGCAGAAAATGCATAAACAGTTGCAAATATACTTTCTGATTAGCATCGACATTTTCTTTTCTTTAGTTCAATAACGGTTATTGTGAACATAAAATTTAAACCTTTGCTAAATATTTTTATTATTAATTTGAATTAAAACGATTTTCTTGCGATTGTAGATTTCGGTTACATTAACAGTTGCTGTTGATATGCTGTGGGATATTTGAGAATCTTTTGATATAATAACATATAGTGTAAAGAACCATTCCTGTTCGACCGCGGATGATGCAGCTTTTCCAGGGAAACCTCTCAATTACTTAAACTACATCTGGAAAATATTATGAACTCTTTTGATTAGTTTTTGTAATTTTTATTGAAACTGCTAATACTTGAGGTTTTAAGGAGCCAAACTCGTTGTGTATGTTTACAATTGGGTGCTTAGGTCGCGATAGTCACTTTTTGGAGAGAACAGGAAATAGATAGGGAAATTCCCACCTAACTTTCCCAACCCTGTTCCATGTAGGACTATTTTTATTGAATAAAACATATTAAAAATACGATGTACTTAAAATTGAATTGAAAAATTAGATTTAAAAATGTGTCAACTAGTTAAATTAAGAGCTATGTATCATAATTTTACGATGAGCATTTTGAATTGATGAACTTTTTTTAAGGGATGGTTTTGTTGATATAATTTTATATTAATTTTATTTTTTTGAATAAATCGCGTTAAACGTTTTATTTATTTTTTTTAAATGTTTTAATCACTCATTCATCACCGCTAAACTTATTGCACTTCAAGATAGATTTTAGCTAAACTTCTTGCAATTTAGGATAGATTTTTAAAAGTAAAAAGAAGGTAAATCGTCGTCTTGATATGTCACTGGATATTACGGTTATACTATAGGCTTATTTATTACAAATTTATGTAGGAGAAATTTACTAGGAATGTTCATGAAAAATAGGCACTTAGTGATAGTAGTTATTTTTTTTGTCATCATTACACTAAACAACCTCATACCCCCGTATTAACTGAAAGCGTCGAATAGGAGCTAATAGGTGTAAGGAAAATAATGTTTATGGTTCACCGTAACACTTGTCAAAAGTGTCTCCCAATTAAATCCTTTTACCCAGTCCCACCCAAAATTAATTTGCTAGGATGCAGAGGTGACCTCGGTTCTAATGCACAAAATAAATCATTCATCCCTTTCTTTTTTTCCAATCTATCCATTGACTACTAGGACGTGGCCGGCGCCGTTCAAAGAGAGCGCATTAGTTTTGTGCGGTGTGAATGAGCTGCTAATCCCAAGCACCATTCATTTGACCTCTGAACAAAATTGATGGCCTCGGTCAATCACGGAGTAGCAACCATTGGCGATGTGGAACTTGTTCTACTGAGCTACGCCAGCGATCGTGGAACTCGAACTGATTGTAATCATAATTTGATTTTGGAGGAAGTAATCCATTTTCTATAACTATGCATTTCGGGTTTAACGGTTTAAGGTGGATGTGAATAGTTAATCAAGCTAAATAGGTTTGAACAACTTTACGTCGATCAGACTCATGTCAAATAAGCTATAACTTTGATATAATTTAGAATACTTTGACTATGTCCATAATTAGGAACACACTGAAAAAAGTGTTTCTAATTATGGACGTATCATATTTTTGAGGTGTTACTTGAAAAACCCAATCCCACAAAAAATTTTAAAAATTCGATTAGAAAATTCAGTTAATATCTTTTCATAATTAAAAGGGGTTTTTAATCAAAATGCTGAGAATTCCGTTCAATTTGGACATACTTTGAAACAATCCAGTATCTACTAGAAATCCTGAGAGTTAGATAAATAAATCGTATGTATAATTCAAGTTTTGATGATCCGTTACATAATCATTTTTTTTGTAGTTGATAACGAAGAAAAATGTTTTATTTGCTTCTTTTCTCATTTAGTCAATATTTTCGAAACACGTAAATCTTAAATTCTTAAAAATAGGCAGGATGGAACTTTTGTAATCAAATTTTGAAAACATTCATGTCGGATCACAAAGAAGCTATCACGTATTTCAAAATGAAGTAAGCTTTATGAAGCGTTTGAAGATATTGCATGAAGAGCTGCTAAAATATCTCCAAGCTTTGCCCAACGTTGTTTTACTGCCCACTGTTAACGAGTAGCGGAAAATTGTATTAAGAGCGGAAGCCAAATTAGTCTCCAGGTGATCGTAGATAAGCGATTGGGGCAATGGCAGTAACGTGCCGTGAAAATATATTAATGATAAGCAAGAAAGCACGACAGCAAGATACCGTTGACTTATTGAGCATAAATCAAGTTTTCTTCTACCTTGCCTCGAATCATTCTCGCATAGATTTGTCCATGAAAAGTACAGGTACTCTGAGAGTTTCTACCATGGGTTTCGTTTGATAGCCAATAAACAAACAAGCTCGAATTACTTACATAGCTTGTTAAATCAACTTTCAATCCCAAAAGTTTCATTGTTTTAGTGAAGTAAAATCAGTTTGTTCCCCGAAATGACAAATTTAAAACTCATCAGATTTATTTGATGGCGTCAACAAAGCTCAAGCAAAGCCAGAGGGCACAAGCTGGCAACGCATCAAACACTGAATGAACAAGGAATGCCAACAATAACTTTTCCGCAAAGGTCAAAAAGTTGACCAACTTTAATTAACACTTTCCGTAGCATAACAATCCGGAGCTTATCTTTCATCTCGTAATATGACAAACCTGAACCGATTTTAGTTTATCCACCAACTGAGAGCAACATCACACATGTGATGATCGCCACCGTGTAGAATTTCAGGGGGGGTTTGGGAATTTGGCTAAACTTTGCTGCTGACATGTTCGTACAATACGTTTCCTTCAAATAGGGTTGAGGACGTGTTGATTTTTTGTCTTGTATATTTTTTTTAATTTTAAAGTGAGGTACACATGTTTTTGTAAATTTTTTCTGTTATATGAATTTCATTTTGATACAAGAGAAAAAAGATTAAGCGCAATTTCTTAAAAACCTTGTTTTAAGAATTTCAAACCAAGTCACAGCTCAACACTGAACCCTTTTAACATTGAACTAGCCACACAACATAAGCCTCAACGAAAACCTGGTACACCGCATTTTGATGATGTGCAAATATTTGCGGAAAACTTTGAGCAATGAAAAATATTTTTGATGTTCCTGCCGCTTTGCTAGCTACTGGCATAATCATCATCATCTACAACCCCAACATCATCTGTTTTGTGAGTTAGGAGCGCTTTTGGTGGGGCATCATCAGCAGCATCATCGTAAAATCGTAAAGCACTTATTGGTAACAAAACAAACCGTCCAGCCCAAACTCCGTTTTCCTCATATTCCTCCCATCATCAATCGGTTACACAAGCAGCAGCAGCGGCACCAGGATGGAAAAGTTTCTTAAGCCGCATAGCCATTTCAAAGGCCCCAGGAGGCAAATCCTTCGGCGTGTCCCTTAAAACCTACATCATTCTGTCCCTAGAACCAATTCCTTCTTCGGTTGCATGGCACAGTTCCGGAAGCCTTTGTTGCTCTAATTAACATAGAACAACTACCTACTACCTAAACAAGCTTCACGTCAATGGGTTTGTGATTTGATGTTGTTATCATGCTTTTGACAAGGCACAGTTTGTGTGTCCGAACCAAAATATTGTTGATTGTAGAGAATATAAAATTTACAAGCGTTAATATTAACTTGATCACGAATCATGATGCATTTAAAAACGATAGTTTATTTTTTGTAGAGATATTGGTAGCCAAAAGTTATGATGCTTGAAAACAGTTTAAATTTGCGGAAATTTAGAAGTAATTTAAAATTTTAATTATGCCCGTAAGCTTTTTTTGTTCCGATTATGGTCGTTAAATATACCATCTTTATGGCATTTGCGACTTTATACCAACATTGCAGTTGGTGGACACTTATTCGGTATAACTGTGTTTCATGTTTACTCTTGGGCTTGATCTCGCAGAAATAGGCTCAGGAAGCAGCTGACTTGCCAACTGAGCTCTATCAATATTTAAATATTTACCAAACTAATGCAGATGGAAAGAAATGACAAATAAGTATTGAAAACAAATTCAAAGAATCTGAAGGGATCAACAACAACACGTGTATTAAATAATACATATTATATGTTTGGTTCAAATTTTGAATTCCGGTTCCGGAGTTCCGGTAGAGGAATGAAAACTTTTGGGTTCGAATCCCATAAGATGCTTATAGGTAAGATGTGTTTCTTTGGTTTTAGATGCCTCCCTCTCTCATGAAGGGGGAAAGGGCCCCCCAAACAAAAGACAATTTTTTGCATTACTCGAGAACCAATCAAGCAAATGGTATCAAATTTGGCATGGGGTGGTATTTGGAAATGAGGAATATTTCTATGAATATAAGGTATTCCTCTCTACTCTCAGTGGGGCGATAGGAAGGGGGGAGGAGGGCAACCTTACAATTTTTCATATAACTCGAAAACTAATCAAGATAATGGAACCAAATTTGGCATGGGAAGGTATTTGGATACGAAAAATATTTCAATGATTATTTCAGACCCCTCCCTCTCACTAGTAGAAAGGGAGAGGCCTCTTTCATATTTTTTACATAATTCAAAAACTAATTAGGCAAATGGGACCAAATTTAGCATGGGAGGGTAATTGGATACGAAAAATAATTCTCTGATTATTTGAGACCCTCCCTTTTTCCAGTAGGCAGATCTAAATGGGGGAGGGGGCCTCTTTTATATTTTTTACATAACTCAAAAACTAATTAAGACAAATGGAACCAAACTTGGCATGGGCGGGTATTTGGGAACGTGACATGTTCTAATGATTGTTTGAGGCCTACTTCCAGCGGGGATAAAGGAAAGAGGGAGGGGAGTTTCATACAGCTTTTAATGCATAACTCAAGAACTACAACAGCAAATGGTACCAAATTTGGCCCGGAACGATATTTGGGTACTAGAAATGCTTCTATGAATATATCCCAGACAACCAGAAGTCGTTTTTTATTTTACAGATTATATCGTATAGAATATTATTTAAGCTCATTTTCGTATATCTACACCTACAATGTGCGGCCCATGCATATTCTTTATCGTATTTAATTGCATTGCATGATTTTATTACGACAATCCGTATATCTGCACCTATGTACCATGTGCGGCCCATGCATATTCTTTATCGTATTTAGATAGGATTGCATGATTTTTTTACGACAATATAATCTAAATCAAGAATATGTGTGCTAATGTACCTATAAGGCCTCCAAAATGATACGTTTATACTGGTTTTGCTGCATTATATACGATATGTTTACACGTATATTAGCAAGTTATTTAAAATCCCTTTTTTTAATTTAGGAAATGTTTTAATGTTGCAAACATATTGAAAATCCCCAAAATCATAGGTGGACGAATATTAAAATCAAAATTTTTTAATTCATTATGTAAAACATTCCTTCATACACGCATCAAAACTAAATTTGGATATTTTTTACTAATGTTTACATACTTATCCTATAAAATTAAAATTAAAAAGACGAAAAACTTTGAAAAGTATTCTCTGGAAACTGTTATTTGAGATTTCATACGTATCTGATTCATAGCACATCAATTCTATTAAGATGTTTTTAGGGTTTGCTTTTTTTCTGATATAAATATCTAAGATAATAATCCCGATTTTGATTTTCAATTTTCTTCATGATGATCAATAATTTTTTCTTTCTTGGTAAACCAACATTAGAAATGAGAAAACATTAATTTAAAAAACTGATCAATTTACCACTGTACTTTTGTGTGTGTCTTTCTGCTCTTCAACAATTTTTATTTATTGAAAGTGTATGTACTAAAAGTTTCCAAAACGATTACTGTACGTTGGTGAGATACCAACTTCTGTAAACTTAAACTTAAAGTATTAAATAGAAATTTCAGTAGAAATATCAAGTTTATTATGTGCATCAAGGAGAAAAATAAGAGAAGCAAATATAAAGATTGGAATCTAATTCATCGGTACTGAAATATGAAAAAAAAAATGATACTTTCCCACAAGTTTCCAATAATAAAATATTTTTGTAGAAATAAAATGTTCGTATTTTGATCAAACTTGTGGATAAAAAATCAAATTCATTATACGAAACACAAAAACTTAAATTATCAAATTTTGCCTTTTTGAAATAATTTTAAGGTAGATCAATTTTTGTGATATTAACGTTATTATACATCGAATTGAGATGAAAATTGGCACATACGATTTATTAAGGGCGAACAATTTTGAGTCAGGGGTCGGCCAAAGGGGTCGTCCATATTAACTATTCACTTTTTTTCGCGATATTGACGTTATTATGCAATGGGTTGGTTTGAAATTTTGCACACGAGAGTTTTTAGGATATCAAAGTTTGTAAAAGAGGCCATCGAAAGGGGGTTTGGCCATAAATTCATTTTTATGTAACGATCGAGTCGAAATTTACTCACGGTAGTGGGACGATCAATTGATTCCTGGTCTCAATATTTGTATCAAACGACAAAAAGGGGGTCTTCCATATCAACTGTAAAATATGTTTTTGCAATAATTACGTGAGTTTGTATCGCATCGAGACGAAAATTTATATACGGGGTTTTTTGGCACGGCATTGATTCTGGATTTCAAATTCAGAGACAGAAAAAATTATATATCAATTATATATCATTAATCCTATAACAAGCAGTCTCGATGAAGAAAATTTACTAATTTCAATGATTAATGCACCTTAACTGCCCATCTGCACAGAAATTGAGTTGAAAAAATCCACATCTGCCTATTTCTATTGCAATTATACCTAAGGATGTCAGTCTTACCCGAATTTCCACTATTTAAAAAGACAAGTATTAGGGTGGTGTACCCTCCTCCGTCGTATCCCTTTGATTCGTCGCAATTCAAGAATGCATGTTTTAGAGCCGAAAAATCACTTTCCACTTTAATTGGCTACTTCACATGATAAACTTAAGCTTGTGAATTTATTTTCTCTCACAAATTTGTCACTTTTAAAACTATTTCTTAATTAATTTGATATTGAAATCGCGAAGTGAATTCAACTATTGACGCACTCCGCCATATTGTAAAACGAACTTAGTGAACCCCCCAACGTGTTTCTTCATTTTATCGCTTTTTGTCAATGCATATAACGATCAAAATCATAAAATTCGACAGAAAAGTGTTGAAATAAAATTAGAAAAATGATTTCAAACTAATCTGAACTATATAAATTTGTCAATATTCGATTGAAATCTAATCGCTCGGGCCCCATAATTCGTCGTAATTTCGCGACAGGAACTGGGTTGCCAGGTGCCCTGATTTGTCTGTAAAACCAAGACTTTTGACCCTTCGTCCAGATATTGGCCAGACACAGATTTTGCCCAGATTTTTGCTCAGAGTGCCCAGATTTTACAGATTTTTAAAATTGAGTGATGAAATCAATATTCATGTATCGGATTTGATCTGTAAGTGCCATATTAGACTGTAAATCTCGCTTGTATGGATGGATATTTGACCAACCATTCATTAAACTTTTTTATTTTTTTATTTTTTTTTATCTGGGATTTTAAACTTGTTTGTTTATTCATCCCGTTTTTTTTAACTTTTTTTTTAAATAAGAGCGGCATGGTACGTGCTAGGAAACCGTGTTAGTTATATAGTTCTCCTCTCGACTTCCCCTCCCCCGCTCTCACGCATCGTCAAATTCTGGATCAGTACCAAATTTGTGATCTTTCTTGTGCACAGACACACACAGACTTTTTTTCAAAATTGCCCAGATTTTTTATTCTCAAAACCTGGCATCCCTGGACAGGAATAGAGTTGCTTTTGACATTTCTTACGCACACTTGCTGAGCGTGTACAGATGAGACGGGACAATTAACCTCAAAAACTCTCGGTACAAAAAACGGGCAGCCGGACAACACACATGGTCGTTTTTGAGGTTAATTGTCCCAAAACTGGAAAGTGTTGGTGAAACAACCAGCATAATATCACGAACACTACCAGCGGCAAATAGGACTATAGGAAACCGTTTTGCAAGAATTGGAATTAGACGGGTTTATTTTAACTACTTTTTTGCTGAACACAGTCGGACTCATAGAGAATGAACATAATGGATTACCAAGTAATCACAACACAATACAGTATTTTTGTTTATTTTAAAGCTAGGAACTTGATGCGCTGGGAGATAAGGGCAAAAAGTCTATTTATATTAATAAATTCCTTGAATGTATTCAGCATCGCTTATAATGCATGGTTTCAAATGAACAAAGAATTGATGGATTTTTTAGCTTAGTGGTTGGTGTTTTACAAATTATTTACTAACAGTATCGTGTATAATTAAATAGACGCTTGGGTGCACGCAAGAATATCTCCAACTTTCACATTTCTAACGTACAACTCCAATGACATTGTTTCTTCAAAATTATTTCATATTTTAATATTTGATTATATTTGGTTCTATTATCTGATGACACTAAACCTTTCTCAAGTGTTTGAAACATGAGATACATCAATTATTTGAAAATAAGACTTTTCAACTTCTTGCATTCAAACTGCAGTATCTCACATACGACCAAACGCTTTGCTCTACAGAATGGTCACTGAGAGATCCTTAAAACTAAAACTAAATCTTCTCCAGTTCTCAGAAATTCTCTAAATGGGGATCAACTAGAGGAAAAAATTTCAATTACTGGACCTCGATTTCAAAAAATTCCCGTTGAAGTTCAATATGACAAGAGATTTTGTATGAATGGATCATTTAAACTTTGAAATAAGAGTTCATGAGTCTCTGGTTTGGATCTCAATACAAGTTCGGATAAAAAATCGTTAGATATGATTTTTTGTACATATAGTCGTTCAAAATTCAACAAAATCAAACCTGCTTATATTTTGATTTCTACCATATAAGTTTTAATACATGACTCATGTTTGCTGCATTTTTATAAATTCTCAGTGAATTTTCAACAAAAGATGTTTTGTCGTTTTTGACATATTACAATTTGAATGAAAATTTGAAAAAAAAATTTGAACCATGTTTGAATAACGAAGCGTCAATTTCCGAAAAAAAAACATTTTTGCAAAAACTTTTATCGCTCGCAAAATAAAACATGAATAGATGAGCTGAACCAGTCTAATGCGCATTACACGCATCAACGTGGCGTTGCTTTGTGTCGATATCCTTCGCCAGGGTTCCCACATGCATAAGAATACACATGTTGACAAAACGCAAGTGTGATTCTGCCTCTCCTCAAATGTCTTACTATTCAGTCTCATTGCGTAGAAAAACATATAGTACTATCAAAAATGTTGATGTTCTTTAACACGTTCGTCGCCACGCTCATTTTGGTAGTTTTGCTAGCCGGGCCCAAAGAATTTTTCAGAGAGAGAAAGCAAAGAGGGAGAACTCCCATATTTGAAACGTGTGGCGAAGCTGAGCGGTAAACTCAAGTAAGAGAGCGTCACCTGCTTTTTGATGTGACGGAGCCCCCCAGGAAATACACCCGTCTGCCGAATATGGGTGACGTGGCGACGAACGTGTTAAATGTATACAGTTACTGTGTAAATTTGTGCCATGTAATTTGTGAAAAATGTCTGTTTGAATGTTATAAAATTTTATTTTACAGACAAATCCTGGATCATGGCAGCCCAGTCCGTTGGAGAGTGTGTTGGTACAAAATACATTTGCAGGGTGGATTCAATTTGTAAGGTCTAATATTGTGCTGCCTGCAATTGCCTTAGCCAAGCAATGGTACCTTGATACAAAAACGCTACCTTAGGATTTCTTAGTCCATTATATTGCGACTTAGATCTCATTCGAACTTTACAGTTATCCTGCGCGGTTGATCCGTGCGAAGTAAATAATCGCATTTGTATGAACCGCAACCGCAAAATTTCAAATCTATCCCTCATGAGGGAGGAATAGTTTGAGACAATTTCGGTAGAATTCAATAGAAGGTATAATACTTTGCTGCCTGCAGATGCATTAGCCAAGCAATGGTAGACCTGTTTAGAAAAAAGCTATCCTAGTTTCATAGCTTATTGCGACTGCTTACTCGAGAGAACTCCTGCTGTTATCCTGCGCGGTTGATCCGTTCGATGTAAGCTGATGCTAATTGCATGAACCGCAAAATTTTAAATGTATTTCTGAAGAGGGTGGAATAAATTGAGACAAGTCCGGTCTCCTTGTACGACGGAATTAGGGACCTGGTACGACAATGGAGGAACTTGAATGAGAAAAATAAATCATAAATTGACTCAAAAGTACGTAATGGAGTGATCTATTTTCTACATAGTTTCATAAAACAGTATTCGAAATATAGTTCAATGAATAAATATCACTCATTTTAAATGATATGTGCTCACGTAAGAACTTTTACTAGACACAAAAACACACGACGTATTACAGGACACGACACTTAACGTTCTTACTTAACGGAAAAAGGGTTTAAAATTACCTTTTTTGTCGACCGGTTTCGGGCTCGATGTTGCCCATCTACAGGACGATGTCCGACTGATTACTTGAAGACGGTTAACGTAACCAAGGAAATTGGTTAAGGAAGGCAATTCTATCGAATTAATGAAAACAGCTTCCTTAAGCCGTTGTCTTTGGTACATTTACCCTATTATTACCACCCTTATTCTTGATTTCGATCGAAAGTTTCCCCTATTCGTATTCTTGTTTTCGTTCGAACGTATCAGAAGAGTTCGATTTTTCGAACATAGTTCGTTGGGTTCGTTCGAACGAATTTTTGCATTCTCGTTTTCGATCGAAAGTATTTTTCCCTCCGCTTGACAAACGCAAATTTAATGCTGCGAACTGCAAACGTTTACATGTAATACTTTTGAATAAATGAAACATATGTTATGCAACATTAGGAGGAAATGCGAGATAACAAGAAAAATTAAAACTTATAGGAAAATTCCGATCTAGAACGAATTGAGCCAACTTTTGTGGTAATTTTTGAAGACTGATAAGCCTGGGGGCGGGGTTTATAGGGTGCTCAAAAGTTTTAAAAATCTCTGGGATCAATTTTTCTTATTTTTAATTTGAAAATAACATTTTTTTAAAGATTTGATATGTATGTAAATTATTTATTAGACATAAACAATATTTGTATATTTTAAGGTCAAAATCATAAATTTAATTTCGTGATCAGCGTCGAATTCCTATATTAAAATTTCCTGAGACGGAAAAACTTTTCGGGGGTCAGATAGCGTCTGCGCCTTCATTATTCCTGGTTGGCATCGCGGGTAACTTTTTGCGATCGGAGACCAACTAGTCGCAGAAACAGCCTTGGTATAAAATAATGTTTGTCGCTGCTGTCGCCGGGATCAGCTCCAGCCACTGTTGACGCTGTATTTTGGGATTGATAACTTTCCAGGAACCCGCCCAAATCTCCGCACATACTACTAAATACACATTCACTAAATCATCATTTAGAACAGCCATAATTTGCTTCTATTTGAATCAATCAAAATCAAATATTACCCATCGCTGGCCGATGAACAAATTATCACAAAAAAGTAAATAAGAATCGAAATGGAAAAAATTGAGATTTTACGTCGACAACTGTCATTTTTATACAGCAGGGCTGCCTGAAAATTTTGAAGTTCATCTGGTAACACCAACATCGAACGTATGGCATTCGAACGAAAACAAGAATAGCTTTTTCGAATTCGATCGAAAGTATTCGTTCGAACGAATGGCAGATACGCCGTAAACCAGAATAAGGGTGCACATCATAATTTCAGCAATTTTATATAGAATGTAATAACAACCTCTTGAAATCATTGATTTGATTTGACCATAGAAATTCATAGATTTTTAAATTTTCAAATTAGCCGTAGATGAATTTGAAGTTCCTTAAAATAAATAGTTTTTCATAGTTGAGCTGGCCATTAGTTAGACACCATTTTACAGATATTTAAAAAAAAGAACAATTACTGTGCAGGCCCGTACAAAAGAACCCGACCATAGGGAGGGGGGGGGGGTTTGGTTTCTGAAATTGAACTATAAAAGGATATAATACCAAAAACGCCAAGTATTTATTTCTAAAACAATTTTCCTACTTATTACCATTACACAAACTGGAAAAAAAAAACAATTGACTGTAACGATTCAAAATAAATCAGAATCGAAACTTCAAATCAATGTATCTTCCGGTAAGTCTTTAAAAATTATGCAAAATGATGTTCCTTATTTTGAATTAAAGATTTGCCTGAAAATAAGTTTTAAGCAGTCTTTTAACCAACCAAATTTGGAATCAATATTTTTGAAACACCAGAAAACGAATTCGGATTATAATTTCGAATTGAATTAAATTGAAACTATTGAACTTAGTCTAAAACCATAGTTTGTGATTCAATTTAAATTGATTAAAAAGTTTAACTTATTTAATTTAGTTTCAAGAGTGCCAGTAATCCAAGTCAGAGAACAAAATAAATTCAAAATCTTCCAGTTATCGAATGCTTCATTTTTATAGCTTTATATATTTCTAATACAACATGTTCAATACATCATTGAAAATTTATACCGGAAAATATAGGTTGGGTAATTTGGTTTCAAGAAAAATCGATAGTAACTGATTAAAATAAAATTGAGGCACCCAAGCGCAAGTTTTATAGTTAAAAATTTCAATCTCTGAATATTTCGTCGCCATCAATTGAAATATTGGATCCTGCCAAGGAAAAAATACAAACAATGTTCTTCTGATTGAAAATTTAGATTAATACTCTTCTGTAGAACAAGTTTTAAAAACATAAAAATTCATAACTGAAAAACAAAGAAAAATTTATTAAAAAAAAATTCAAAAAATATGACTATAAAATTCCGTAAATTTGTTTAAAAGTAATTGCAAAATATGAAGGTGAAACAGATAAGTTTTATAACATTGCAGGTAGAAAATTTTTCAACGTTTTACTATCAAGAGAACAGCATTTTTGGTGCAATTTCCTCCATGAATGATCTGGAATATTTTGGCGTGCTGAAATCAGAGTTATTATCAGATTTTGTCTATCACCTCTAGTTTTGATGATATGGCGTTTATGAGTAAAAACATAAATCAGATTTATGTGAAATCAATCATTTTTAGTCAAATGATGAACCAACAAACCTATATTAAAAACAAGATTCTGAATTTTATTATTACCCTCAATTTAATCAAAAATTAATATTTCGCCTGGATAATCTATTTCCAGAGATACAGTGATCTTAAAAACTGAAGTTCTACAATATTTAGAAATTCGAAAAAATTTCAGTATTTAAGACTTCACAAAGAAAGAATCAAGAGGTTTTATTTAATTTAACATATTTGTTGAAGACTTCAAAACAATTTGAATGTTCATCCAAAAACATCTAAAATTTGGTTTGAAATTTCTTTAATAGTTTGTTGAATTCCATTATTACAGAATGGGGAAAAGCTAACGAAAAAAATCTATAACGCTATTTTTGCAGAAGTCAAAATTACTGGTGGTCTCCTGGAACGTTGATCATTGATTTTGAACCTTTATTTTAAGTTTTTAATTTCTTACATGATCTTCAACCTATCTTTAGAAGTTATTTAAAATAAGCTGATTGAAAAAAGCTCTCAAATTGTTTGCACCTCGAAAAAAAAATGTAAATTTTGTGGACTTGAGTATTTCATCAAAACCCTTTAGAATGTGGTGTTGAGCATTTAGAAGAACAAGAAATACAAAATAGAATTGAGGGTGATTTTAGATTTTGAAGAATATTTCATATCAGCATGAGATTTGAAATGACACACTCGGTTGTTTAGAATCAAAGTGATAAGTAATGAAGTAATGGATACTAAGTTTCAGATGTTATTTACTGATTCTGTTGAGTATCGTAAGAAGTAAATCGTAAGATTTCAAATTCTAAACTGGTTTAGTAACACCTCTTAAAGAAAACCTGTTTCAAAGATAAGGTAGGATTTTTTAGTGTCAAGGTTGAAAAAAATATAAATTTCCATTTGTGAACTTCGTACAGTATCGTAAAATGAAATGTCCTAGGCTTAGAGTGATATGTATAATACTAAATTGCGCCGCAGGCTAGTCAATTCTATGACATGTTTATCAACACTTAATTTTAAAGTACTTTTGGGCTCTTGAAGTTTCCCTTTACTACTGTAAATTGATTTCTTGAACTGAAAATTTTACTTGGAAAAAAATCTCCATGAAGAGGGGGGTAAACCCCTAAACCATGCGCCCCCTTTTGAACGGCCTTGCTATTGTGAAGTCCACATTTCTAAAGCATTTCAAATTTTTGTATTCATGTTTTTTGAAATATTGTTAATATAGATATGTACACAATAAATTGAACAAACAAAGTGATAGGAACTTCAACTATTGTTTAAAAAAAATCAAAATATCAAAGATATAAACGATAACTTATAAATTCTTCACGTTTCTAGTAACTTTGAGAGCAAGGAGAAGTTTTATTTTTCAATAGATTTGTTCTACAATCTACATTCTTGTATAATCTTTATCTGCAACTTTGTTGAAGAAATGGAGGAAAACTCCAGATTTTGAAAACAATTGAGAAAAAACATTTTCGAAACATCTAAAATTTTCAGATTTGTGTGTGAAACTTCCGAAGAAGAAAAAAATCACTGGAGAGTTTATAAATGTGTACTACAAAACTAGAGAAGAGTTATATTGTTTCCACCAAATTTCCTCAAAAATGTTTCACCGAGTAATTGAAGTTTGTATTCTGCAACACAAAATGCAGTGGGCGTATCTAACCATGTGTAATAAAGGAATGAATACAAAACAAAGCAACGCCTTTGATAGTGGCTCTAGAGACAATTACCTGTTACCATTTTAAACATCTAAGATTCTAGAAATACATTGGTTTCCGAAACGAAGATTTAAGATAAATCAATATTTCAATAAAAAATAACTCTATGGAGCCTTTGTCAAAAGTTTTGCTTCATGTTCATAGGGTGCCAATATAGAAAAGGAGTATTATGGGCAACATTTTATAATAAATTGTACATTCGAAATTGGAAAGGAATATTGAAACCCTCGTCTAATCGTCAAAATTAAACAAAAATGGCCCAAACAAGATTGACTTCCAGCGTTTCCACTTACCTCCTCCTGGTACCGTTTCGACCATGTTTTAATTTAATTTAATTACCTCGGTTACATTTGTTTCGTCAAGAGTGCCATCAAAAAAGCACTTACCTGGAAAGAAATAAGATAACGTGTACACAATTAGATCGCGACCGAGCAGCATCAACATCGCAAGTGAAAATTATATGAAATCCAGAGTAATAAAATACTCGCCCTGATCCCCGGCGCCCCCTAATCATAAATCAGCATCACTCGCACTCAGCAAGCAAAAAGTAGAAGATTCATTCGTCCCGTGGCAAAGTTCTAGCGAAAGTTTACCCCCGAATAAATAAAACAGAAAACGCGAGCCGGGAAGCAGCGGAAGTGGCGCTTGCCACGCGAACGAAACTAAGTAGGTACCTACTTCGTTTCCGGAAGTTACCTGGCCTGGAGGGGAAATTTGTTATTGCTAACCGCCAACTCCCGTAGAGCAAAAGATGGCTCCGGAGGACACTTTACACCCAGCCGACCGGAATGGTTTGATTTAACTTGATTTATTCGGAACAGCCAACAAAGGCCAACCAGGGCATGCAGTGTGAGGGGAACTCGCCAGTACCAAAGGTTAGTAACTCAACGAGGTGAAAGTCGCAAACTTCCGGTGGTAAACATTCATTTTTCATTTTTGACCGTTCTGAACAAAAAAAAATCTCTGCGACTTGGCCGAGACAGGGAGAAAATACTGCTTAGATGGGCTCAATTTCTGTATGATGGAAAGTTTGTAGAATTATTTAAAAAACAGAACAGCTTAAATGACTCTGTAATAAAGGTGGTTCATATTGAAAAAAATAAGAAATGGAAGCATAATCCGATGATTGCTACTGTGGAAGTTGATTAGGAAACTTTTAGTGCTTTGATAAATCGCGGTAAAGTAAATATTGGCTGGGAACGTTGCAAAATTTTTGAAGATATTAATGTTTTGCGTTGTTATAAGTGTTGGAATTATGGTCATAAAGCTGAATTTTGCAAAGAGTCAACTCGTTGTGCTAAGTGCGGCGAAGGTCACGATACAAAAGAATGCAGTGCACAATTTGAAAAGTGTATAAATTGTATTAATTTTAATAGCACAGTGAAGCTAGATTTGCAGAAGCAAGTTGATATTTGCCACCCTGCATGGAGTTATGAGTGTGAAATATATAAAAGAAAAGCCTCTAAGGCCGAAATGTTCATCGATTACGGTAAATAGCAATCAAAATCAGATATTTTATATTTAAATGTTTGCGGCTTGTTAAGTAGCTTCGAGGAAATTTGCGTAGTGGCTCAAGAATTAAAGCCTAAAATTTTAGTGCTAGTTGAAACCCACTTAACGGAGGATTTGAATTCTAATACTTTGGACATAATTGGTTACACCATGATTCACTGCTTTTCGCATTCAAGACATACTGGAGGAGTATCAATGTACGTACGAAAGATGTTTAAAATCGACATTTTATTAAATGCAGGTGTTGAAATGAACTGGATTCTGGCAGTCAAACTCAATGATGGAAAAAGGCAAATCGTTGTTGGAGGAATTTATCATTCTCCGAGTGCAAGCGATGCTCGGTTTTTAGATATTCTGGAAAATAGTTGGCTGAGTCAAACTGTTGTAGACGAAATTGATAACATCTTCTGTGGTGATTATAACATTAATTTCAACAATGAAGCAGAGTGTAGGGATCTGAAACGTGTCATGGAGGCATATGGTTTTCGACAAATTGTTATGGAAGACACTCGAATCACTGTATCCAGCAGTTCTAGGATAGATTTGGTGTTCACAAATGTGGAGAGAGCCGAGGCGAAGATCGTTCCTGATTTTCGGGTGTCAGATCATGAGACTATAAATATTGAAATTGGATTTGGTACTAATGATGGTCTACCTAAGATCCATCAGATTGTGAATGATTGGAGTCAGTATAACAACATTGTATTTCGACAGCTTCTTGAGGCAGGTTTGCCAACATTGGAATGCGCTGACTTTAATGAGTTGGTAAGACGTATCGATGTTTTATTGAAAGATAGTGTTAATGCACTTGTTCGTTAAAAAAAATGGTACTCAATGGTACTGAACGTGGTACTAAATGGTACTCCAGAAGCCTAATTGAAATCAAAAGACGTAGAGACAAACTTTACAAACAATTTTTAAGATCAAAATGTTCAAGGAGTTGGCAAAATTACAAAGTTGTGAGAAACGAATATTCGCGAAAATTAAAAGAAGCTAAAAACCAATCTATCCAAGATGAGTTGGAGAGAAACAAATCTAATGGGAAACAATTGTGGGAAACAATAAAAAGGTTGATGAAGTCAAATAGTACCAAGACAGATTCAGTCACATTCAACGGAGTTGAAGTCAAAGACGAAAAAGAAATAGCAGAGAAGTTCAATGACTTCTTTATTGATAGCGTCATGGAAATTCATAACAGCATCCCGGTAAGCTCTAATGGCTACGTGGATCAGAGTATGTACAATAGTGGAGAATTTCACACATTCGAGACAATAAGTAGTCAAGATTTTGACAAAATAGTAAACGATATGAAACCCACAGCTGGTATCGAAAATGTCTCCTTAAAAATTTTTAAGGATTCGTTGCTGGTATTAGCCAACCCGTTGAGAAATGTTATAAACACGAGTCTGCAGTTAGGAATAATACCTAAAACGTGGAAGTGTTCTACTGTAGTTCCCATTGAAAAACAGAAAAATGCACAAGAGGCGACGTTATATCGTCCTATAAACATGTTAGAAATTCAAGAAAAGGTGCTAGAATTAGCAGTAAAACAGCAATTCTTACGCTTTATTGAGGGTGGAGACATATTGATTGCTAAACAGTCTGGATTCAGGAAGCAGCATTCAACTGAATCTGCAGTTAACTTGATACTTCGAAATTGGAAGATTAATATTGAAAACGGAAACTACATAGTGGCTGTGTTTCTAGACTTCAAGAGAGCATTCGAAACTATTGATCGGTTACTACTGTTAGAAGTGTTGGTAAAAATTGGCATAAATGGTACGGTTCTAAGCTGGTTCAAAGATTATTTGGAGAATAGAATGCAACGAACAAAATATGGTTCATCTTACTCGCGATACAGAGAAAATAACCTAGGAGTTCCCCAAGGAAGTGTGTTGGGTCCCTTGTTATTTATATTGTACATCAATGACATGAAAATGTGCTTAAATCACGGCCGTCTCAAGCTATTTGCAGATGATTCCGTCTCCTATTGGAGTGGAAATGACCTAGAACTCGTTGTACAAGAAGCAAATGCTGATTTGAAAAATATTGCAGATTTTTTGAAACACAGAAAATTATGTCTAAATCTTGATAAAACCAACTGGATGATTATTGGAAATCGCAAAATAGGAGGGTTCGTCAAGTCAAATACCTAGGAGTACAAGTCGATGAAAAATTGAATTTTATAGCTCACATAGACTACACAATCGAAAAGATTGCAGTGAAATATGGTGTACTTTGTAGAGTAAGTAGATATATGACTTTCTGGTCGAAAATAATCTATGTTAAATCTGTTATCATGCCACACTTCGACTATTGCGCTACAATTTTACTACATGCATCTGATACACAAACAAAGCGCCTACAAAGAATTCAAAATAAGATCATGCGAGTAGTGATACGATGTAATCGATACACACCAAGTACATTGATGCTCGACATACTTCAATGGTTGTCAGTGAAACAGAGAATTGCGTATAACAGCTTGATTTTTATATATATAAAATGAAGAACGGAATGTTACCGGCTTACTTAATGGACGGTCTGCAGTACGGCAACGATGTACATAGCTACAATACGAGAAGAGCCCATGATTTCAGATTACCGAATACGAGAAAGGAAATGACAAAACGATCAGTTTTCTACAACGGTCTAAAAATGTTTAACAGCCTGCCGCAAAATATCAAAGACAGTTCAAACATAAACATTTTCAAGAAACTGGCAATACAACACGTTAAACAGACAATTTGAAATAATGACTAATCCTAAAAAGGATCATATGCTTGTGATGAAGATCTGGCGAAATACCAGATATAAATTTGTACAGTGATGGACATACGCGGGAGTTAGACAAACAAGTCGTACAGAATTAGATAATATAATGCAAACAAAATTATCCATAGGACAAACTGTCCCTCCCACTTCTAAAGAAGCGTATGGGGTGGAGGAAGGACCCAATTGGGCCTGTGGGACCATCACAAAAAAAAAAAAAAATTTCTGTATCGTTTCAAAAACGCACTGCAATGTTCGATACGTGTTTTTGATAAGTTGGTTTTTTCATGATTACAGAAATAATATGTTTAGGTTTTTTAAGAGTCAGTTAGGCTAGCGTAAATCTAGGGTTTTACCTGATTACATTTTAACATACTTTAGTTACTGACTTTATATATGTATCTGAGATTATTTTGATAAAACACATGAGTTGCTTGCACTGATTCACTCCTCCTCAGGCAGTGATGAGGTCAATTTTGCTTCTAAACTGCACCGACTTCTTCTAAAAGACTGGTTTGTTGCCATCGGGCATAAAGACATCGCGATGTAACATTGCCCAGTTTGAAAATTTGGACCTAGAATTCAAAAAAAATGAAAGTTTAAGGACCTGAAGGACCTATGGTAATCAAATCTGCCTGAGATGCCCTTTATTGTCCAGAACAAAAAACAATCATAATTTTGTGACAATGAATTTGGGAAAAACGTTTCTTAGATGAAAATGAATCTCAGTATTTTTCTGTACGGATTGTGGAAATAAGCAATTATTTGTTCAATGTAATTGCATCTTTTTCAACGAACGGCCCAACTTTTGTACGTAAAGTTCCAAGAAAAGTGTGATGCTGAAACTCATTTTCATGACTCATGAAATCGAAACTTAATCCATATTTTCGTTGTTGAACCCGTTCAACAATCCCAGGATTCATCAGTGCCGATGTGCTGTGCTTCTGACAGCTCATGCGGTGGCAAGTGCCATTAATGGAAAGTTTTATAATTGCTTCCTCATTGAAAATTATGATGGATAGAGCAATAAAATGGATCTTCTGCCGCGCCTTTAGAGCCGTGAAATGGGAGGCCCTCGAAGAAAGCGAAAAGAAACTTCCCTGGGTGCCCGGTGCGCGGAGTGTCTTTTTCGGGGATGTGAAAAACAAAAGTTTGTGCCATGTTCATTTTTTAAAGGAAAAGTTGGAAGCGCCAAAGTTTCTCCAGCGAGAATGATTTGCACCTTCATAAGCCGAAATTATAACTGCCGAGAGTCTTTTTTTTTGCTTGCTTCTTTCCTTTGGAAGACAACACCATCATGAGAAATGGCTTCGTACAAATGGAACAAACAAGTTTTATTTATAGAATGAGGTATGGGCTTTTTTTTCATTTTGAGAATTTGTATGGAAGATTTCGGGAAATTGATGATCCTTATTTTTCTTTTAATAGTATTTTGTTCAGATTTGTAGAATGATTGTTTTGCTTGAGAAAAATATGTATGTTGTTTGATGTGAATCAGCATGTGAGTCAAACTTATTTTTTGATTCACATTGATAGATTTTATCAATGCACTCTGTAGCTGCACAAAACTGAAAATATCCGTTTGAAGATTAAATTTGTTAATGTAACAGTTAACATTCATCGCATAAAGTACGAATGAAGTAATTTCTCCCGGTAGTTACCATTACATAGAATTTCGCATTCCAATCCTTAAATGTCTCGAGTTTCCCTAAAAAGTAAAGATGAGTTGATAAAACTTTAAAACAAATAAAATTAAGGAGAAAATTTTGAAATTCACATTGTCCCTTCACTAAAAATGAGAGTCCAGAAAAAATATTACAACTTATTGTCTAACACAGTCTTGTGTCTTCTTAGAAAAAGCTCAAAAGGCAACACTTAAATTCAGTTTTTTTGTGTTCGCGGATGTTCTACCTATACTCGGATTTTAAGGTGTCGATAAGGCCAGAAAAAAATTGTATGGGGTCAAACATTTGTACCTTATCTTTGGAAAAAAGTTATTGCTTATTTTCTGTATGAGTTTTATGGGCAAATTGCAAGGAAAATACACTGGAAAACCTAACAATTTTACATCCGGAACATTTAGAAACTCGGCTGATGTTAAAATGTAATAATATAATAACATACAGATGAGATTTGACAGAATTAAAAGTCCTAAATTGAAATGAAGTGCCAAATATAATTTATGACTTCTAATTTTGTTTATTATCTTTGAGAAGTTTCGATGAGAATATGTCAGTGGTAAGAGATAAAACATAAAAAGTTCTTATTATTTTTTAGCCGTTTTGATGAGAATACGTCAGTGATCAGAAATAAAACAGAAAAAGTTTATCACCACAAAAAGCTTATTAGAAATAATAAAATAAAATTATTATACTTGGTAAGGTGGAAAAAAATAAAACTTTTTTGCTATCCTGTTTCTCAAAAGTTTTCAGGTTACTTTTTGAAAAATCTAAAAACACAAGACATTTATTTTACTTTTGAAAAATCACGGAAATATTCGAACGATGGATTAATAATGGGGGGATATGGTATTAAAACAAAACTGTTTGCGGAACGTAATTGTCGGAGAATAGCGAAAGAAAGGGAGAATTCTTTGTATTTTGAACGGCTAAGAAATTTTACAATTGCTGAACAATTTGCAACAATTCCCACAATCAGTCTCTTTTTCTCTCGGAGCACTGGTTTCTCTTATTTTAACTCAAATATACTCATTAGACCGCTGCAAAAAATGACTTTTTGCTCCCAAATGTTTTTTCGATGCCTTTTCAGTCACCAAGCATCTTTGTAAAATTTGAGATGATTTGGTTGATTCCTGAGTTAGCGCAACGCGTTTTAATTTTGTATGGAAATTAGTATGGAAGAAGAAATGTTTGCACTTAAAATCATCCAGAAAATTCAAATAACCTTAAAATGAAGTCGATCTTTGACTATTGGTTTTGACTATTCCTAAGCTTCATTTTTTGCTAACTTGACAAGCAGCTTAGAATTTCACGAAAAAAGTTATAACCATTTCAAAGTAAAAACCTGAATCCATTTAAAAATATTTAAAAAAAAATGGCAGACTTTGCTTGCTAGAGCTGTTAATAATTGCATGAAATGTTTTTACTGCTATATTAATCAATAAATTCTCTGACAATGTAAAGTAGTTTTTTGAGATTTTTTATTTCCATCCTACTGTTTTACAGTTTTCAAACAAGCTTTCAAAACAGATAAAATTTAAAAAAAAAATTCTGAAAACAAAAATTTTATATAACATTGAGTATCTTTTCTGGGTTACATTTTAGATTTGTACTTTGTTCACATGAAATTTAATGCAAGAATCAAGAAAAATTTTTCATCCAAAGATATATTTTTTGGAACTTTCAGAACATCTCTGGCGATATTTGAATTTTCGTTGCGCTAATTCAGGACTGGATGGATCGCTTCCAAAATTTTTATTGCTATTTCTAGCAGTAAAAATAACCAAAAAACGTTATGGGAGGTGTGAAAATTTAAGAATTTGAAATTTCCATACAAAGCTTGCAGCGGTCTAACACTCATTTTCCCGCATAATTGGACACAATCTCACGCAATTTCAACCATTGGCTACACAATTTGCGTAATCATTGGCGTATTTATTTTTGTAAAATGTGGAAAAAAAAAGTAGTTTTCGTAATTTTGGGATGGTGAACACGCATTTGAGGATGATTGGCCCCGGTTTTTAATTTGAGGCCGTCCATAAAGCAAAAACCCAATTTTAAATATTTTATTGTGCTATTTTACTATTTTAAATGTTATAAATACATATTTTTCATGAAAAT